>NC_069499.1:1497871564-1497961564 GCF_027579735.1 Bombina bombina
TTTGTTATACATAATAGAAATTATATGGCCATTTGAGTCGAGTGAATATTGATTTTTGGTGTAGCTTCCATTACAACAAATATTGCAATTGGTGTGTGTATTTGTGTATCTCCATAACTGTGTTGGTTATGCAAAACAGGGAATGGGTAATAAAGGGATTATCTATCTTTTTAAACAATAATAAATCTTGAGTAGACTGTCCCTTTAATGTGCAATTCAACTTACACAGAGTGTATAGCAAAGAGCATAACTGAATATTTGACTACCTAAAGGGAATTTTTGCTCTTTATCTGCTTTGCGCTAAAGCTTTATGTAATATAAATTGTAGTGTGGGCCCTTGTGACTGAAATTATGCATCAGCATTATCCAACATGAATACTGTAGCATGCACTATACTACTGTTTGTGGCATATTTGGCTCAGCAGCCATGATCAGCTCAGGGTTAACAACAAATTACTAGTCTGGAACTAAATTTGTGTTCAACCCTTTTGTTAAAGGTTAAAACCATAGGCGAGATTACATATGCGGCGTAAGCGTCAGCGCAACTGCTGAAATCCGCGCTGCCTGTATTTTTACCTCGCACATCGGGATATCACATATACGGCGCCGCAGTTCATAGTCCCGTAATCGGAGAAACTGCCGGCGCCTAAGAAAATTAAAAAAAATATCAAATCTCCCGTAAAAGTCTAACCCGCCTCCTAAAAATAAACCCGACACGTAAAAACCCCTATATCCGCCATCAAACCCACATCGCAACTAATAATAAATGCATTAACCCCTAAACCGACAACCCCCCACAACGCAATATGCCTAATTAAACTATTAACCCCTAATCCGCCATTAACCCACATTGCAATCTACCTAGTAAAAGTATTAACCCCTAAATCTGCCAAACCCAACATTGCAAACTACCTAATAAATGTATTAACTCCTAATCTGCCATTAACCCACATCGCAAAGTACCTATTAAAACTATTAACCCCTAATTCGCCATTAACCCACATCGCAACAAACCTTATAAATCTATTAACCCCTAATCCGCCAAACCCACACAACGCAATAATCCTAATAAAACTATTAACCCCATAAACTGCCAAAACCCCACAACGCAAGTAATTAATTTAATTACTAAGCCCCCTAACTTAACACTGCCTAAACTAACCCCAATTACCTAAATTAAAAAACACTGTTACAATTAAAATTAAAAAGCTAACATTACTTAAAGGAATAGTCTACTCAAAAATAAACTTTCATGATTCAGATAGAGCATGCAATTTTAAGAAACTTTCTAATTTACTCCTATTATCATTTTTTCTTTGTTGTCTTGGTATCTTTATTTAAAACAGCTGTAAAGTAAGCTGAGGAGACGGCCCATTTTTTGGTTCAGCACACGAGTAGCACATGCTGATTGGAAGGCTACATTTAGATACCAATTAGCAAGCACTACCCAGGTGCTGAACCAACAATGGGCGGCTTCTAAGCGTACATTCCAGCTTTTTAAAATTAAGATAGCAAGAGAACGAAGAAAAATTGATAATAAGAGTAAATTAGAAAGTTGCTTAAAATTGCATCCTCTATCTGAATCATGAAAGTTTTATTTTGACTAGACTATTCCTTTAAAAATAAAAAAATTAAAATTAAATTAATCTAAGATTACAAAAAAATAAAAAAGTCTACATAAAATAATAAACAAAATTATCCAAAATTAAAAAAATGAAACCTAATCCCTATGGCCTAGATTTAGCGTAGAGGCATATTTACCGCCACTTCAACTCTCAATACCAGCGTTGCTTACGGTAGCGGCCAGCTTGAAAAACGTGCTCGTGCACGATTCCCTCATAGGAAACAATGGGGCAGTTTGAGCTGCAAAAAAACCTAACACCTGCAAAAAAGCAGCGTTAAGCTCCTAACGCAGCCCCATTGTTTCCCATGGGGAAACACTTCCTAAGTCTGCACCTAACACCCTAACATGAACCCCGAGTCTAAACACCCCTAACCTTACACTTATTAACCCCTAATCTGCTATCGCTGACCCCTGCATATTATTATTAACCCCTAATCTGTCGCTCCGTACACCGCCACCACCTACATTATACCTATGTACCCCTAATCTGCTGCCCCTAACACCGCTGACCCCTATATTATATTTATTAACCCCTAATCTGCCCCCCCCCGACGTCGCCGCTACCTTACCTACACTTATTAACCCCTAATCTGCCGACCGGACCTCGCCGCCACTATAATAAATGTATTAACCCCTAAACCGCCTCATTCCCGCATCGCAAAGCCTATAATAAATAGTATTAACCCCTAATCTGCCCTCGCTAACATCGCCAACACCTAACTTCAAGTATTAACCCCTAATCTGCCGACCGGACGTCGCCACTACTCTAATAAATGTATTAACCCCTAAAGCTAAGTCTAACCCTAACCCTAAACCCCCCTAAATTAAATATAATTTTAATCTAATGAAATAAATTATTTCTTATTAAATAAATTAATCCTATTTAAAGCTAAATACTTACCTGTAAAATAAACCCTAATATAGCTACAATATAACGAATAATTATATTGTAGCTATTTTAGGATTTATATTTATTTTACAGGCAACTTTGTATTTATTTTAACTAGGTACAATAGCTATTAAATAGTTATTAACTATTTAATAGCTACCTAGTTAAAATAATTACAAAATTACCTGCAAAATAAATCCTAACCTAAGCTACAATTAAACCTAACACTACACTATCAATAAATTAAATAAATGAATTACAATTACCTACAATTAAATCAACTAAACTAAATTACAAAAAAAACAGATTATAAGAATTTTAAACTAATTACACCTACTCTAAGCCCCTAAAAAAATAACAAAGCCCCCCAAAATAAAAAAATGCCCTACCCTATTCTAAAATAAAAAGTTTAACTGCTCTATTTCCTTACCAGCCCTTAAAAGGGCTTTTTGCGGGGCATGCCCCCAAAAAATCAGCTCTTTTGCCTGTAAAAAAACATACAATACCCCCCCAACATTACAACCCACCACCCACATACCCCTACTCTAACCCACCCAAACCCCCCTTAAAAAACCTAACACTAAGCCCCTGAAGATCTTCCTACCTTGTCTTCACCCAGCCGGGTATTACCGATCCGTCCAGAAGAGGGTCCGAAGTCTTCATCCTATCTGGCCAGAAGAGGTCCTCCAGAGGGTCTGAAGTCTTCATCCTATCCGGCCAGAAGAGGTCCTCCAGAGGGTCCGAAGTCTTCATCCTATCCGGCCAGAAGAGGTCCTCCAGAGGGTCCGAAGTCTTCATCCAGGCGGCATCTTCTATCTTCTTTCATCCGGAGCGGAGCGGGTCCATCTTGAAGCAGCCGATGCGTAGCCATCCTTCCTCACCGACGGACTAACGACGACTGAAGGTTCCTTTAAATGACGTCATCCAAGATGGCGTCCCTCGAATTCCGATTGGCTGATAGGATTCTATCAGCCAATCAGAATTAAGGTAGGAAAAATCTGATTGGCTGATTGAATCAGCCAATCAGATTCAAGTTCAATCCGATTGGCTGATTGGACCAGCCAATCAGATTGAGCTCGCATTCTATTGGCTGTTCCGATCAGCCAATAGAATGCGAGCTCAATCTGATTGGCTGATTGGATCAGCCAATCCGATTGAACTTGATTCTGATTGGCAGATTCAATCAGCCAATCAGATTTTTCCTACCTTAATTCCGATTGGCTGATAGAATCCTATCAGCCAATCGGAATTCGAGGGACGCCATCTTGGATGACGTCATTTAAAGGAACCTTCATTCGTCGTTAGTTCGTTGGTGAGGAAGGATGGCTACGTATCGGCTGCTTCAAGATGGACCCGCTCCGCTCCGGATGGAAGAAGATAGAAGATGCCGCATGGATGAAGACTTCCGACCCTCTGGAGGACCTCTTCTGGCCGGATAGGATGAAGATTTCGGACCCTCTGGAGGACCTCTTCTGGCCGGATAGGATGAAGACTTCAGACCCTCTTCTGGACGGATTGGTGATACCCGGCTGGGTGAAGACAAGGTAGGTCTTCAGGGGCTTAGTGTTAGGTTTTTTTAAGGGGGGTTTGGGTGGGCTAGAGTAGGGGTATGTGGATGGTGGGTTGTAATGTTGGGGGGGTATTGTATGCTTTTTTTACAGGCAAAAGAGCTGATTTCTTTGGGGCATGCCCCGCAAAAAGCCCTTTTAAGGGCTGGTAAGGTAATAGAGCTGTTAACTTTTTATTTTATACTAGGGTAGGGCATTTTTTTATTTTGGGGGGCTTTGTTATTTTTTTAGGGGGCTTAGAGTAGGTGTAATTAGCTTATAATTCTTGTAATCTTTTTTTATTTTTTGTAATTTAGCGTTTGTTTGTTTTTGTAATTTAGTTAAGTTTATTTAATTGTAGGTAATTGTAGTTAATTGATTTAATTTATTTATTGATAGCGTAGTGTTAGGTTTAATTGTAACTTAGGTTAGGATTTATTTTACAGGTAATTTTGTAATTATTTTAACTAGGTAGCTATTAAATAGTAAATAACTATTTAATAGCTATTGTACCTAGTTAAAATAAATACAAAGTTGCCTGTAAAATAAATATAAATCCTACAATAGCTACAATATAATTATTTGTTATATTGTAGCTATATTAGGGTTTATTTTACAGGTAAGTATTTAGTTTTAAATAGGAATACTTTAGTTAATAATATTTAATTTATTTCGTTAGATAAAAATTATATTTAACTTAGGTGGGTGTTAGGGTTAGGGTTAGACTTAGCTTTAGGGGTTAATACATTTATTAGAGTAGCGGTGAGGTCCGGTCGGCAGATTAGGGGTTAATACTTGAAGTTAGGTGTCGCCGATGTTAGGGAGGGCAGATTAGGGGTTAATACTATTTATTATAGGGTTTGGCAGGCGGGAGTGTGGAGGTTTAGAGGTTAATACATTTATTATAGTGGCAGCGAGGTCCGGTCGGAAGATTAGGAGTTAATAAGTGTAGGTAAGGTAGCAGCGATGTTGGGGGGGGGCAGGGGGCAGATTAGGGGTTAATAAATATTATGTAGGGGTCGGCGATGTTAGGGGCAGCAGATTAGGGGTACATAGGGATAATGTAGGTGGCGGCGATGTGCGGTCGGCAGATTAGGGGTTAAAAATTTTTATTAGAGTGTCGGCGATGTGGGGGGACCTCGGATTAGGGGTACATAGGTAGTTTATGGGTGTTAGTGTACTTTAGAGCACAGTAGTTAAGAGCTTTATGAACCTGCGTTAGCCCATAAAGCTCTTAACTCCTGACTTTTTTCTGTGGCTGGAGTCTTGTCGGTAGAGGTGTAACGCTCACTTCAGCCAAGACTCTAAATACCGGCGTTAGGAAGATCCCATTGAAAAGATAGGATACGCAATTGGCGTAAGGGGATCTGCGGTATGGAAAAGTTGCGGCTGGAAAGTGAGCGTTAGACCCTTTCCTGGCTGACTCTAAATACCAGCGGGCGATAAAAAGCAGTGTTAGGACCCCTTAACGCTGCTTTGACGGCTGACGCAGAACTCTAAATCTAGGCGTATGAAATTAAAAAAGCCCCTCCAAAATGTAAACACCCCCTAATCTAATGCTAAACTACCAATAGCCCTTAATAGCCCTTAAAAGGGCTTTTTGTAGGGCATTGCCCTAAGTTAAACAGCTCTTTTTTCTTTTCTTTTTTTTCTTCATGGATACATACATAATTTAATAATCAATGACATTTTCAAAGACCTCAGCATTGCACTTGTGGATACTTGGGACATGGCAAATGCTTTTGCCAGTAATAATATGCATCCTCCAGCGAAGGTGATAGCAAATTAAATAGACTTGTTTTTAAGCTATGTATTTTGAATTAACCTGGGATTTTAAAAGGCACTGCTCAAAACATCATGAGAAAAATATAAAATAAATTTGACTTTTAAAATGTAACAAAAACTGATTATTTTTTGTGTGGCAAAGAAGAACCCCTTTATTTTTGGTAACACGTATTTTTTATGGTACTGTATAAAAAAGGTTCTATGTTAGATGACACTTAATTACCGACTGCAAAACACTGTATATAAGATGATAGGGTCCTCATCAGAAGACAAACTATTAAAAAAATATTTGCATAACCAGACATCCCAACCTGCAAAAACTCATTTCAGGGAGGTGGCTTCACTGGCTACTGCGCTGTGCTGAGTGCTGCGCCCCCCCCCCCCCAGTTATTTACTGGACACATGGAAACCCTAAATAAGATAGACTTATCATTATAGTAGCTTCACACTAAACTCACATTAGAAACAAAAGTAGCTTTATTGCACAACCACATACAACAAATCTATTTTCCAGTGATAGGGCCTGTTCGACATGATCCGCTCAGCATTTTTTGTAAACTGCTTGTGCAATGCCGCCCCCGTATAGGATCGTGCAGATTGATGTCCGCAGCCTGGAGGCAGTGGACCAGTTAAGGAGCAGCAGTCTTAAGATCGCTGCTTCTTAACTGCTGTTTCCGACGAGCCTTAAGGTTTGCGCGGAAACATGGGGATTTGGGGCCATTCGGCCCTTGATAATTCGGCCTCAAAGTATGCTTGTTGAATGCTCAAATATTTTTGAATATGAAGTTAAATTACGTTTAGTAAATAAGGTAGTGTTTGTATTTTATTTTATTAAAATCTGTAGGGGCTTTTTGGTTACTGATGCATGCTTTGAGGTTTCCATAGCGTCCCAGCTTGTGAAGTACTCAGTATAGTTGTCCCTGTACGACTTTCGGATTTTGTGTCTGGGAGCATGTGTGATTTTGAGTTTGAGAGGCTATTTGTAATTATGTTTTGTACTCCCAGTACAGTCAGTTTGATAAAGACCTGACAGCAGGGGTGTCTATCTCCTCCCTCACCTGGGTGCACTCCCTTTGCCTTCTTTCTCAGTTCTCACTCAGTCTATGCTGCAGCTGATGTTGCCTGCTGCCGATTCTCCTCCTCCCCCAAGAGCCTTATCGCTGCCTCCAAATAGCAGGAGGGAGGGTGGCAGACATGCAATACACTGTAAAGACAGACTTGCTGTAACAACACTTTCTTGCTCAATGACGTCACCGCATCCTTAAAGAAACACTGTTTTCCGAATTTGGGCAACGTTGAATCATGGTATTTGTAGTTTCAGGGAGATTACATTTCATTTGCGGGCATCAGGGAGCCGCTATTACAATGAGGGAAATTCCCTGAACTTCAGGGAGAGTTAGGATGTCTGCATAACAATCAATGGTCTTAAGGAATGACTCACTGTGCATTGGGATTACTGTGCAGCATGGTTAGATATGAGCTGATTGAAACAAAATGGTTTATGTAGAATATCATTTAGAATAACCATCAAGTATACAATAAAATACATTAAAAAAAGTAAATATCCCATTGTCCACCAGTAGTATAAATGTATGTGGCTCATTAGCTTGACAATGCACTCAAAGCAAGAAGTCCACGCCCTATGAAAAACAGGCCCCAGTCTAATGTTTTAATAAGTCCTGTCATTTCTAATACCACCAGAATTCTTAAATGCCGTTTTAAAAACGGAAAAGATAACAGTTATGTATGCTAAATACTATTTAAGAAATGCAGATCTTTATAATTAATATAGGGTTTTGGTGTTCCTATGTTTTGTATGATTGCCTTTGCTGAAAGCATCTTTTGAGATACTTGTTTTTATTGTTATGGCATTTTTAAAATAGTTTTTTATTGAGGTTTTTAGACAATTACAGAAGTGTGCACACTTTAAGTCCATAAAGACAGGTTTCAGGTCTGGAATAGCTGAAAGGTGATCTATTAGTAAGTGTCACTTAGTTAGTATGACTTCCCCAGTTAACAGCTCACATCGGCTGTCCTTACCCGGGTCTACCGGGGAGGTTAGGTGAAGGCCTCAGACATCAAAGTGCAGTTGCCACAGGCTCACCGTTCTGGTACCTCAAAGCTGGCAATAGAGCCACCAAGCACATAAATCTGTTCCACAGCATTAGATAAATCGATAGGTATATATTTTTTTATCAAATCAGCCAATAGGATTTCAGTAGCTCTCATTTGAATTTGAAGAATCAAATTAGCCAATAGGAATGCAAGGGACACCATATTTAAATGCGTACCTTGAATTCACTATTTAGTGTACGGCAGCGATCGTACAAAGAGGATCCTCCACGCTCCATGGCTTTGCGGTCGCGGGTCCTGCTCCGCGCTCATCTCCGCACCGGCTTGGTCCTGGATGAAGAAGGATATGGTCGGCGCTTGGAAGAAGATGTCTGCTGCTTGGAAGAAGACTTCCCCGCCTGGAAGAGGACCTCCGCCGGACTTCAGGAACGGTGAGTACCTATTTGGGAGTTAGAGTAAGGACTTTTTTATTTTTTTTATTTATTTTTTTACATTAGGGTTTTAATGGGCACTCTTAAAAGAGCTGAATGCCCTTTTAAGGGCAGTAAAAGAGCTGAAAGCCCTTTCTAAGGGCAATGCCCATACAAATGCCCCTTTAGGGGCAATT
The DNA here is from genome assembly GCF_027579735.1 of Bombina bombina. Classification (NCBI taxonomy): domain Eukaryota; kingdom Metazoa; phylum Chordata; class Amphibia; order Anura; family Bombinatoridae; genus Bombina; species Bombina bombina. Next base: position 1,497,880,090 of record NC_069499.1, read on the forward strand.
GGTAATTTAGTTTTTTTTTAGTGCTAGGTTTATTTATTTTGGGGGTTTGGTGGGTGGTGGGTTTTACTGTTAGAGGGGGGATTTAGTATTTTTTAAGGTAAAAGAGTTGTTTAACTTAGCGCAATACCCTACAAAAAGCCCTTTTAAGGGCTATTGGTAGTTTAGCATTAGATTAGGGGGTGTTTTTATTTTTGGGGGGCCTTTTTATTTTCATAGGGATTAGGTTTCATTTTTTAATTTTGGATAATTTTGTTTATTATTTTATGTAATGTTAGACTTCTTTATTTTTTGTAAACTTAAATTATTATTATTTTTTTTTAAGTAATGTTACCTTTTTTATTTTAATTGTAACTTAGTGTTTTTTAATTTAGGTAATTGGAGTTAATTTAGGGGGTGTTAGGCTAGGGGGTTTAGAAATTAAATTAGTTATTTGCATTGTGGGGGTTTGGCGGATTAGGGGTTAATAGATTTATTAGGATTATTGTGTTGTGGGTTAATGGCGGATTAGAGGTTAATAGTTTTATTAGGTTTATTGTGATGTGGGTTAATGGCAGATTACGGGTTAATACATTTATTAGGTTTATTGCAATGTGGGTTAATGGTGGATTAGGGGCTAATACATTTATTACGTTTATTGTGATGTGGGGGTTGGTGGATTAGGGGTTAATATACTCTATTAGTTATTGCGGTGGGGGATTGCGGTTGACAGGCAGATAGAAATTGCGCATGCGTTGGTTGTTAGTTATTTTCAGGAGGTAGATAGATATTGCGCATGCGTTAGGTGTTAGTTACTATTTTCAGGAAGTTATGGTGCTTACATACTCAGCGCAAGGCTTTCTGCGCCTGCCTATGTGTGGCGAGGTGAAAATGGAGTAAAATGTCTCCATTTTCGCTGCGTAAGTCCTTGCGCTGAATATGTGATACCAATTTGCGATGCGATTCTATGCTAGCTTATGAGAGTAAAAATAGCGGCCGACAGGTGAAATATACGCGCCACATTTATACCAATACCAAAACCGCGTAAAAAAACATATGTAATCTTGCCCCATAAGTCTATTCAAGCATTAGTGCAATAACAAAATTACTCTTATTACATTTAAAACATAATATCACAAATCAGTAACATTTCAGATATTTTTTCAGACCTGTCATCAGCTGATGAATGACCTATATTTAATCCCTTCAGTGCTGGGGCATAAAGTACACACACAAATCATACAACATGCAAAAATATAAATAAAAATAAGTAAACTTTTGTTATAGTGTATATGAACATCATTATTTCATATATATTGCAATCAAACACCTTGTAGTTCAGGATTTGGCATCAGTCAACTTCTTTAAAAAAACAACAAAATTTAGGATTCCAGACCTATGTTTTACAATAAAAATTACTAAATGAAAATGAGAAGATCATTTTTATTTTTTGTTGCTTTGCACCTTCTTGTAATTTATGCAGAATATAAGTGAGAATAAAATATCAACAGCCCAGAATCGCCAACAAACTTCCAGACGCGCCCACCAACCGAGAGACGCCCATGATTTCGCCTAATCCACTCACAGCACCGCTCCTCCTTGCATGGCCCTGTCCACAAAAAGGCAACAGCCCCACCCAATCTCCTTAGTCTCTAATATTTAGCTACAAATGTTCATAGGTATGGATGATACATAGGGGCTCCTGTCCCTGTCCAAATGGCCTCAGGGTTGTAAAAAATAACCAGATAATGTAAAGCACTTGACTCTAGCAAGAGGATATCTTGTTGGTACTGCAAGTTCCGTCATAGAAGTGTAGAAAGGCTAATTTTAGCTTGCGAGCTGGTTATCTAGCTGTGCAGAGATTGTAAAGAGACTCCTACATTACATTACAATGCTCTACCCCCCCCCCCCTCCAAAGATTGTGTGTGTTTTCTCTCCATGCCACCAGCAAGGTTTTGATCATCAGACCCTTATTGAGGCCTCACTAGGAATAAATTCAAAAAGGAAAAAATAAAAAAGCAAAAAACATCCCTTTGTACATGTATTTTGATTCTGTTGAGTGAAATAAGGAAATTTAGTGGTGTAAATGGAATATGAAACCTAAAACAGGGAATGTCATTCTTTAAAGGAACAGTCTACACCCGAATTGTTATTGTTTAAAAAGATACATAACACTATCCATCCCCCTCTAAATGTCTGCCTGTTTCTACGCCACTACAGACAGCCTCTTAAAACATGCTTTTGTATTAGCTGCTAATTCATGTCAGCCATATAGATAACATTGTGCTCTCTCCCTTGGAGTTGTGGCTGACACTTCACTAATTGGCTAAAATGTAAGTCAATAGATAATAAATAAAAAGTCATGTGATCAGGGGGCTGTCAGACAAGGCTTAGATACATGGTAATCACAGAGGTAAAAAGTGTATTAATATAACAGTGTTGGTTATGCAAAACTGGGGAATGGGTAATAAAGGGATTGTCTATCTTGTTAAACAATAAACATTTTGGTGTTGACTGTCCCTTTTAAGGGCAAAAACTTAAATAGGGTAGACACATATGCTCTGACATGCTTGAAGATACACTTTAATAACCTACATCCATTTGTTTAAAATATTGCATTAACCAATCAGAGGGATCATTAATGGAGGCCTCCACAATGGTAGGTACAAGTAGATTAACAATAGGAAACCATCCTACATTAAAAAAATATTTTAGGAATCCCTCAAAAACGTTGTGAATGAATTTTTTTTAAGCAAACTAATATATAAAAATGTATATTTATCCAAATATTAATCAGTTATATATTAGCAATGTTTCCTTTTTATAATAATACAAGATTTAATATAACAAATAACAAATATAGACAAAAAATTTTAATCATCTAATTCAAGAAAATATCTAAGTTCCCATTTTAGATTTAAAGGGACATGCTGGAATGTATTAAATTATTTATAAATATATCTTTATCTTTATTTAGTCATTTTTAATAACTATTTTTGCCACCACCTAAATTGAAAATATGAATACTTTAGTATTGTCTATAGAAAAGTTATATAGACAAAGAGGCAGCAAGCTGCAATGAAGTTCCCAGTGAGGAGTGAAAAAGAGATAGGTAATAACATTTTACTTTTATTGTACTCTACAAGGGCCTAATGATTTAAAGTTCTCCAGCATGATAAGAAATTATAGTTCAGTTTTTACAGGGGCTGAATTCACTAAAATATCTAAGAAAAAGGGCAGAACCTAAAAGTTCCAGAGAGATGAGAGATGCATCCCATATACAATAATCAAGAAAATCTGGAAAGAAGCAGAGCGCATCCAGACTCAAGTGTTGTATAACGATATAGGGCAAATCGCGCTATAGAAATGCACAGTGTAAAAACTAATTTATTGCATGTCATAAAAAATGTCCACAATGTTAATTTTATTGGTGCAACTCAGCATTTAGCGTAATCTCATTAGCCTCACGCAAACTGCTTGGATGTCCTGATTAAAAGAAAAACTTCACACTACATTGTTAACAATACATTGTGGCAAACAGACACTCTACATTAAAAAAGCAATATACAAGCTACATTAAATATATATAGTCATTAAATAAATAAATATAGTTTCAAAATTCAAGTTCATAAATAAATTGATATTAGTACAATTTCATGACTATTTGTGGACATTTAAAGAGGAGTACATGCCCTCTGTTATCCAGATTACACATCCTCTTGAGAAAGTCCGCACGCGTTGAGGTTTTTGGTAGAAACGCGTTGAGGTTTCCTGGACTGGGCGAGGACCCGTAGCCTACTGACGTCCGATTACCCTCTGTGGATTAAGGAAATAGACTTACCATCCGGCATCGGAAGCACGCAGGTCGTATGTACGATATCCACCAGGGCAACATTCGGAAATGCTGATTTTGGACACTGACAATAGAGGGAATTCATACATCCACTGGACTGTGCTCATTTTATCGTTTTGGAAGTATACATTTTTTATGACATGCAATAAATGTGTTTTTACACTGTAAGTGCATTTTCTATAGCGTGATTTGCCCTATATCGTTATACAACACTTGAGTCTGGTTGCGCTCTGCTTCTTTTATTTTCTTGGCTTCTACCCTACTCCAGGTGGTTCGAAGGACACCATTTGTGGACTAGCAGCAACCAGTCCTACTCGCTAGAGACCCTCTTATGTATCCATAAACTGTATTTTGGTATTGGTGAGATTATTCTAACTATCCTCTATCTGGAGTTTTTATTGTACATTTTGTTTGTATATTCTTTATTTAGGTCACTAGCATTTGTAATATTGAGTTAGTATTGTAACTAACATTAGAATAAATAATATTCTATTTTATATATATTTATTATTTTATAATACTGGTGATTGCCATCTTGATTATTGATTGATCATTTGTACATTGATCGTGATTAGCTCTCCCACCTGGATTTCTAGCGCTGGTTTAATCTCTTTTTTACACCATATACAATAATGAAGCTCTATGGGATAATTTCACAGGGTAGATGGAAGTTAACAGGGGCAGCACCTGAAAATAAAGTCTCAGTTTGCAGCAAATACAAATTAAATTTAAATATTTTTGGTACAATTTAACTTGAAGTTACTTCTAGTTTAGTATACATTTTTGACAGTAACAGTTAAATACGTACATTGTTAATTTTGAGCATTGTGGTTAGCTTGTGTCAAAGCCTCTGCAGACTGTCTCCTTATCTCAGTTCTTTTGACAGACTTGCATTTTAGCCAGTGTACTCAGTTTATCAGTGTACTCTCATAAGCAACTCTCATAAGCAACTCCACAGGCGTGAGCACAATGTTATGTATATGGCACACATGAACTAACACCCTCTAGCTGTGAAAAACTGTAAATTCATTCAGATAAGAGGCGGCCTTCAAGGGCTTATAAATTAGCATATGAGCCTACCAAGGTTTAGCTTTCAACTAAGAATACAAAGAGAGCAAAGCAGATTTGATTATAAAAGTCAATTTTAAAGTTGTTTAAAATGACATGTTCTTTCTGAGCCATGAAAGTTTAATTTTGACTAGACTGACCCTTTAAGATAAGGAGGCTTTAATGTAAAAAGAGCTCTATAGGATTAGGAGGTCTACTATTTCTCCATGCTCAGCCCATGTATATGGGTATGTTCTTGAAAACAATGGACCAATGCTTCAATCTGTAAAAACAGATATTTTATATAACAATATAAGCATAAAGGAGTAATTTGTCACACATTTTATACTCTGCAGCTGGTATAAGTCATTGGAAACACATCAAGTAATTCATTTTACAGTACAATGTCCCTTTAAAGGGACATAGAAGACTCAATGGTACCCGACAGGGATGCCCTATTGTTTACCCTCTGTATTGAGCCATTGGCATCGAATTTCAGAGGCTCTACGGACATTAAAGGGGTTAAAATTAAAGAGGAAGAATATAAATTATCGCTGTTTGCGGACGATATCTTATCAACATTGACGAAGCCTTTAGATTCCAAGACTTATCTTTATAAAACTTTACAAGAGTTTGCTGAAATTTCAGGGTACAAAATTAATCTAGATAAATGTGAGGATCTGCCCTTGTCACTACCCGGTCACACCAAAAAACTTGTTGAAATCAACTTTGATATAGGCTGGACCAAAAACTCACTATCTTACCTAGGAGTTAAGCTAGCAGACTCTTATTTGAAGCTCTATAGTCTGAAATTTGTGCCATTATATAAAAAGATTAGAAAATACCTGAATACATGGAAAAAGAGCAATTTCTCATGGCATGTGTGTCTCTCGGCTCTAAAAATGAATATCCTACCCAGAATTCTGTATCTCTTCAGGGCATTACCCATAAAAATACCATCCCCAGATATCCAAAAATTACAAGCAGATCTAACTTCCTTTCTCAGAGGAGACAGGAGAGCGAGAATTGCATCCTACATACTAGCTCAACACCGTCAACTGGGAGGGGTGGGTCTACTGAATTTTCTAGATTACTACCAAGCAGCTAGATTAGCGCAGACCTCCCTCACTAGTAAATAGACACAGAATATTTTGTGGACGAAAAAAGAGAAGGATCTGGCAGGAGTTAGCAAGACTGATGACATCCTGTGGAAATTGAGAGGGGACAACATTGCTTACCCAAACAGATCACCCATCTCAACAGATATGACAACACTGTGGAAAACACTAACCCTGATCCCTGCTAAAACGTGGGTTAAACCACTTAAACACCTTTTACCCCAAGAAATCCATGGTCAGTTAGACAAATTGGCGAACAAAGGACTTTACAGAGTAGCTGATTTCATGATAGCGGGACACTTGATCACATTTAATCAATTGCAAGAGAAAATACTACCACTCAAATTACACTGGTTTGTTTTTTTGCAAATATCCTCTGCTCTCAATAGCTATGTCACTCATGGAGGGAAAGACCCATACACAATGCTAGAACTTCTCTGTAGATCCGATAGCAAAGACAAGCACACTATTTCCAAACTGTACCTTACACTTCAAGAAAATAAGTACAAATCTAAATCATCCACTATCACGAAATGGGTAATAGATACAGGCACTACACTCCCGAAGGATAAATGGGACCAAATCTTGTTTGACTCATGTAAAGCTTTAGTTAGCACAGATCTACGGGAAAACTGCATTAAGACCTCTTTTAGGTGGTACTTAACCCCCATAAAAACTTTGCACTTCTCCCCCACTAACTCAAAGAATTGCTACAGGGGTTGTGAGGAACTGGGCTCATATAGTCATATGCGGTGGGACTGTGTCAAAGTAAAAGATATATGGAATCAACTGAACAATATGCTAAGTACATTACTTGACAAACCTATTTCCCTTAATATCTTCCAAGCGTTATTGAACCAAGGTCTCCCTCAATTTAACACCCCCATTAATACATTTATCAAGATAAGCTGCACAGCCACTAGAACTTGCATAGCAAGACATTGGAAGATAGGAGTTCCCACCTGGAAGGAAATTATGGATAAAGTCAATTTATATATATATCATGTCAGAAGAAATTGCATGGCTTCAGGGCACCAAGGACCAATTTCCCAAGGTCTGGTTTTACTGGATCATGAATAGTAAGGGATGAGAGGGTACACAATTGCTGACACATAACAGGTGTTCCCTTAGGATACATGTAGATAAGCTTAGACACACAGGATTTGATACACCCGACAACAGTTCTCACCACTTGACTAGTACGTAGATTACTATTAGCTTCAAAACAAGCAGATCTTGACCACATTCAGCAGACGACTTAGTAAGTTTTATTGTTTAAAATATTCGTAGCACTCTTAATACAAAATGGTTTTTGATGAAATCATTAAGAAACGGTGGGTAGAGGTCTCCATTGAAAAGTATATATGAATGTGAAGAATGTATAACATAACATGTATTGCGGAACCTCCCACTGGGATTATTGTGCCTTACTGTAACCAAAGAAAAAGAATTTCAACTAAAGGGACATAGAAGTCAAACAAACTTTCTTAACCCTTTGAGTGCTAAGCAGTTTTAAGTTGTTTTTTTTAGGCGATTACCTTTCCAATGGTGGGTCTTGGGGGTCTGTAGCTGCTTAGATGCCTGAGATACAGGCTTCTAAGCAGCATGCCCCCTTTTCCTATACTTAACATTGTCATTTTGTTAATAAAGTTGTGCGGTGACGTCATTGCGCGTGACGTCACCACGCAAAACGTGAAGCCCCGGCGATGCCTGTCACTATACAGGCACGATTGCCGGAGTAGGAGCGGGTGAGAGCCCCTAGATCTCCCTCAAGGTGGGAGAGTGCTAGTGACGGATCTGAGCCGGCTTAGAGCCGTCGTCAGCACTCATCAAAGGGTTAAACATATTATTTTTTAAAAAATACAGTTTATTTCTATAATGTTGGTAGCATAGTTAGGTAGGCAGAGGAGTGTTCATATGTTCTGAGCACTATGTGGCGGTAGTGTTTTCAGCAATTTTTGTGGCAATGTTTTACATATAGCACTTGGCGTGCTCCTGAGCCTACCTCAGTATGCCTCATGAAAATGAGCCAAGTTGCAACAAATGATACCAAGAAGAAGACGAAAATTTGACAGACAGACATACATAAGAAAGCATTTTAAAATTGTATGCTGTGTTTGACTGCCATGTCACTTTCAAACTAGTGCTTAATTTATATATCCAACACTCAGCTCCATATACTTACTCATCTCTAAATACTACCCAAACCCTCCCTCTTCAATCAGCCTCTGACCCAGTTCTTTCCAATACTATTATTTCTACTTCTTACCTCTCCTCCAAGACTTCTCAATGGGCTGCTCCTGTCCTCTGAAACAATTTATTCCGCTCCCTCAGGCAGTCTCCAAGCTTGTACAGTTTCAGGTGTTCTTTGACAACCCACCTATTTAGAGAAGCCTCCTGTTTCTCCCTATCCTAACCAACATAAATCTTAAATTTCCTTAAGTCTCCGCACCCTCATCCTGTCAACTGTAAGCTCTTTGGAGCAGGGTTCTACTATTTGTCTTGTTTAGTCTTTATGATGTATCTGTGTGTACTTTTGTACCCCGCGCTATGGAATTTAGAAATTGTTTGGAGTGTAAAATGGAATTTGAAACTTGTACTATGAGTATCATTGTGTTGAAGACCCATCCTTCATCATATGTATTATCATATGTATTATAAAAAAACATTTGTATATATTAAAACTGTGCTTTAAAATGTATTTAGAATTTACATATGTTTAGGAGGCAGTGTTGATAGCTAAATATAAATAAATATCTATATATCTACCTACACACGGACACACACACATATATATATATATATATATATATATATATATATATATATATATATATATATATATATATATATATAAAGAGAGAGAGAGATACCTAGTTATATTGAGATACATATAGCTATATAAAGATATTTATATATTTTAGATAGATAGATATAAACACACACTGATTAATTCAAAACGTTAGGAGTTAGGGTTGAAATTCTATGATTTGTAACTTCTTCTCTGCCCCTAGTAGTTGAAACCTTGTGTATCTGATGTTTTGGTCCAGTCTCTTCCTATTTCTAAATTTCCAGGAAATGCTTTAAAGGGACATTAAACACTAAATAAATGCTAGATAAAATGATGCATTCAAAGAAAAGATTAGCCTGAGAATACCATGAAGATAGATGTATTGTTTAAAGTTTTATTAGCTGTTTAAATATTGACAAAATAAGGGTAAAGTTTTAGTGTCTATAAAACAATGGGAGCTGCCATGTTGTAACTTAGGTTACCTTCTGCTGTGGCCAACTAGAGACAGTTATAAATAGGTCACTAGAATGTGCAGCCAATGGTTGTGTGGAATATAACAGTGCTCTGCACTTCCATAAACTGGAACTAAATGGAATTACAGGAAAAGGGGATAAAATAAATAATGAAAGTATATTGCAGAGATGTGTGTATATATATATATATATATATATATATATATATATAATTTGATTTATCATTTTATATTACCATCTCAAAGTGTTAAATGTCTCTTTAAAGCATATATATATATATATATATATTGACACATTTGGAATTCAGCCTCGCCTTTTTTTATTATAATACTAAATCAGACCCAATAAATGGTAGCTGAGAATGATTATGAATTTGGTGTAAAAGCTGTTGGTTAACATTACTTTTTATGGATGTTTTGCAGATTGAAGTGCTTCTGTTAGAAATGCAAGATATGGAGACGGGTATTAAGATGCACACTCAGAGGCTGATGATAACCACAATACCACACGCAATTACAGGTATTTTCCATAATTATAGACCTTAAACTGAAATTATAGTATTTCTGTCTTCTCTATTGCACTACAAGCATTTAGGTTGCTAGTGTGATACCACAAGTTTATTTGCATTTTTTCCAGAAGAAACACCAAGAACAAAGTATAATGAGTGTTTATATATTTATGTGATGAACAGTAATATTCCTTATTGTCTCTGCAATTGAATCAGGATGTTTTAAACTTGATAATTTTTGCATTATTATTGGCGATGTGATGTCTGTGTATTTTATTCTGCAGGTCACAGCTGTACCTCACATATTTTAAATTATTATCCAATTATCAAGACCTGTACACAGCTGTATTGAGTGTAGCGAAGCCAATATCATTTATAACTAGAATATAAGAATATTAGATAATGTTGTACTTAAAAGGGACATGAAAACCAAAATGTTTTGTTCATGATTCAAATAGAGAATATAATTTCAAACAACTTTCCAATTTACTTCTATTATAAAATTTGCTTCATTCTCTTCTTGGTATCCTTTGTTGAAGAAGCAGCAATGCACTACTGGGATTTAGCTGAAAACATCAGGTAAGCCAATGACAAGAGGCATATATGTGCAGCCACCAATTAGCAGCTTTCTCACAGTAGTGCATTTCAGCTCATGAAACTACCTAGGTATGCTTTTAAACTCCAGTCCTCAGGACCCTTAACAGGCCAGATATTTATTATATCTTAACTAGAGCTGGTGAAATAATCATTTGAAGGGCGAGAGCAGGTTAGTAACCGTGGTTACTGATCAGCTGATTATTTCACCTGTGCTCTAGTTAAAGGGCCATGATACCCAAATGTTGCAACACTTGAAAGTGATGCAGCATAGCTGTAAAAAGCTGACTAGAAAATATCACCTGAACATCTCTATGTAAAAAAGAAAGATATTTTACCTCAAAAATTCCTCAGTAGCCACATCCCATTGTAAAGGGCTTTTAAGCAGCAAATCAGTATGTCTGTCCCAGTACAGCTAAGGGAGTGAGCTTACGTGCACACTCATCTTATTTCCCTATTCAGTTTAAGGAAGTTTACTATGAAATCTCATTAGAGTTAAGTCAAATCTCATGAGATCACAGTAAAAGAGTTCATGACCTCACCACTTTTTTATTTTTTTTACCTGCAGCTGAGCAACAGCTGAAGTATAACTTTTTACACAGAACTTACTCTGCTGAGCTGAGGAAATTGTGAGGTAAAATATCTTTTTTTTTTTACATAGAGATGCTCAGGTGATATTTTCCTGTCAGCTTTTTACAGTTATACTGCATCAGTTTCAAGTGATTTAGCATATGAGTATTATGTCCAGGGATAGGCATGGACCAAGGCTGTGGCGGACATTTTCCAAAGTACAGACGTTAGTGAAGGACACCAAGGTACATTTCAAATTAAAAACCATCTTTACAGAGATGGTAGTGGATACATGGTGGAATATCCATCCAGCAGAAGTGGTAGAGACAGTGAAGTAGTTTAAACATGCATGGGATAGGCATAAGGTTATGCTAGATATATGATAAGGCCAGGAACTAATAAAAGTGTTCAGAAAATTGGGCAGACTAGATAGGCAGAATGGTTCCTATCTGCTGACATATTCTATGTTTCTATAAGTCAGGAGAGCGACACTTTGCTGTCAAATGGGCTGCACGTTGGATGCCCCTGGTCTAGTTCCACAAGTACAAATTAGTCATCTAATCAAACAAGTTTAAAATAACAGAGGAAAAGTCTCGGCGTGCGGCTGCACTTAATCCGGAACCAGAACTGCAGGTGAACCACAGGGTCATCCAATGATGTAACCGATTCACCGGAGTGCCGTAGCCAGGGAGATCAGGCCCAAAGTAAGTAACACTTGGAAGAAAAAACGCAGGCACTGCTCGGGGTAGAAAGACATGCAATGATTTATTGATTAAGCCACACAATGAAGGTAGACAGGCTTAAAATAAATGCCAGCAACATGCAGACAGATAGATTACAGAGGGACTGACGGCCTGACGCGTTTCGCGCCCCCTAGTGGCGCTTAATCATAGGCTGAGTTAATGGAGACTAGACAACCCTTATATACACAAGGGGATTAACCCTTACCCCACCAACATATATTATTAAAACATAAGAAATACTTATATATTTTATAAGACATTTGAACCTGTGACTAATGAATCCCAAAAGAGAAAAGGTTATACCACTATACATTACTTCCATTAATCTAAAGCTGATGCAAATACAAAAATGAAAAGTGAAATGAAGAAAATTTTAAGCTAAAATTAAAATTAAAATTAAATGCATCAAAATAATAACTAATAAAAAAAACATTAATTAGCAACTGATTATTTAGAGAAGTAATACCTTAATTTATAATGACTGAAATGCTCTAAAAACACACAACTGAATATGAAAATTCAAAAATAATTAATTGATAAATAGATAAATAGATGTTCACATAACTGGTACTTTCGACATAGATGAGAAGCTACACATACATAAATCATTGCATGTTTTTCTACCCCGAGCAGTGCCTGCGTTTTTTCTTCCAAGTTTAAAATAACATTTATATAAAGACTGCTTGTGGTATTACCTTTTATTTTTTTATTTGGTTTATTGAGAGTCTGCAACTCCTGACCAAACCCACCCACCTTGATGTTAATTGCATGATCATCATGGTTGGTTACTTACTTGGTTACGTGAGGTTTGTCAGAGTAGACAGTGGTCTTCTACACCAGCACCACGCTTCCGAAACAGATCAAGGAATTAGGATGGGTCACGACTCACGGATAGTTGACTGCAGGCAGCTTGCTTCTTCCCTCACTTTCCCGCTAATAAGCGTGGCGCCGCTTGGGTCAAGGAGGAGTGAGGACCAGCATTCATCTGTCCTACTCCTCCCTCCCCTCCACAAAATGTGTGGCGGACACTGCAAGGGCCAGTCACGGACACCAGTGTCCGTATACGGACACCTTGCCTATCCCTGATTATGTCCCTTTAAGATATAATGAATATCTGGCCTGTTAAGTGTCCTTAGGACTGGAGTTGAGAAACACTGGTTTAAACAAAGGATAGACAGAGAAGAAAGCAAATTAGGCAATAGAAGTAAAACGAAAAGTTGTTTTTACTTTCAACTTGTAAAACCAGTGCAACCCGACACACGCAAAAAGTTTACTTGTAGCGCAATAAGCGCTAAATAGCGATCCATTTGTAATCTAGCCCTGAATGCTTTATCCAAATTATAAAAGAAAAAATTGAGTTTCATGTCCGTTTCTCCTTCATAGCTTCAAATATGACCATCTTTTTGGAGGAAACAAACACACAAAGATGAGTCTGAATTAATATGGTCTTTTTTTATTGTCTTCAAAGGATAGAGAGATACCAGGGTTGTGTTTGCTATGCGGTACATGTGTTTATGGATATCTGAGTACAGGTTAACAGTCAGATTGATTTCTCCATGTATCTAAAAAGGTCATAAAGGTCATCAAATTATGCAGCTGGCTCCAAGTATAAATGTCCCTCTGGGGTGTTTAAAATGTTTAGAGGAATGTAGAATAAATGTTGAATGGAGTCTACTGAATGGAAGCAAACTACTCATCAGAGATTCTTGGAGGAAACAAATCAATTTGACAAGTTTGCTTATTAAGTAGATGGAGTGGTATTTGCCTTTGAAAACAGAGGATGAAAAAATGAAAAAGGTAGATTGGGATGGAATACAACATGTCCCCCAAACTACTACTTGATTAAAATCATCCAACAAATACAATCATGGCCAAAAATATTGGCACCCCTGCATTTCTGTCAGATATTGCACTCCTTCGCCTGGAAAATTGATGCAACTACAAATGTTTAGGCATTCTCATGTTTATTTCTTTTGTTTGTATTGGTATGGCACAAAAAAGTGGATAAAAAAAAGCCAAAACTCCAAAAATGCACTGGACAAAATTATTGGCACCTTCTCAAAATTGTAAGAAATAATTGCATTCCAAAATTGTGATGCTCCTGTAATTTGTAATTAAACTCACCTGTATCAATTATTAATATAGATATCACACCGGCAACCAGTTAAAATGGTGAAAAATTTACTCAACCTTTCTGTTGTGTGTCTCTGTGTGCCACACTGAGCATGGAGAAGAGAAAAAGAAGCAAAGAATTGTCTGAGGATTTAAGAACAAAAATTGTGGAAAAGTGTGGACAATATCAAGGTTACAAGTCCATCTCCAGAGATCTTAATGTTCCTGTGTCCACAACATTGTCAAGAAGTTTACAGCCCATGGAACTGTAGCCAATCTCCCTGGATGTAGACGAAAGAGAAAAATTGATCAAAGATTACAACGAAGGATTGTTTGAATGGTGGATGAAGAACCTCGATAAACTTCCAGACAAATTCAAGCTGACCTTCAGGCACAGGGTACAAATGTGTCAGCTCGCACTATACGTCGCCATCTGAATGAAAAGTGATGCTATGGTAGGAGACCCAGGAGGACCCCAGCACAGCTGACACAGAAAAATAAAAAAGTCAGATTGGAGTTTGCCAGAACTTACCTGAGGAAGCCAAAATCCTTTTGGGAGAATGTGCTGTGGACAGACGAAACAAAATTACAGCTTTTTGGTAAAGCCCATCATTCTACTGTTCTCAGAAAAAGAAATAAGCCTTTAAAAAAAAGAATACAGTCCCTACAGTCAAACATGGTGGAGGTTGACTGATGTTTTGGGATTGCTTTGCTGCTTCAGGCACTGGATGTCTTGACTGTGTGCATGATATTGTGACTACCAAAGAATTCTGTGGTGCAATGTAGGGTCCAGTGTCAGAAAGTCAGAGGTCATGGGTCTTACAGCAGGACAATGACCCAAAGCACACGTCAAAAAGCACCCAGAAATGGTTTAAGACAAAGCACTGAAGAGTACTGAACTGGCCAGCAATTAGTCCAGGGGGCCGATTTATTAAGCAGTGTATGCTGTTTATTCCGCATGAGCCTTCCCGCTCTCCGGAAACAGGAGTTAAGAAGCAGCGGCCTTAACTCATCTGCCACGTCTGAGTTGGCGGACTGCAATCATCCTGATCAGATATGATCGGGATGATTGACAACCCCTGCTAGCAGCCGATTGGCCGGGAAAGTGCAGGGGGCGGCATTCCACAAGCATTTCACCAGAAATGCTTGTGCAATGTTAAATGCCGACAGCATATGCAGGGCGGATATGATTCGCTATAGTGAATCATGTCCGCCCCTGGTATGGTAAATCTACCCCCAGATCTAAATTCCATAGAGCACCTGTGGAGAGATCTCAAAACAGTAGTTGGGAAAAGGAACCCTTCCATTCTTAGAGATCTGGAGCATAAAAGCAAATAAGGAGCACCACATAAACGAAATTACTAATAGCAATATTCAACAAATACAGCATACACAAAAGCGCAATTTAGAAAAAATGAAAAAATCTACTTGGTCCCTTTTAAAGTATTGCAATCTTCTGTGTGATTGTTGTGCAGCTCCTTAGCACACTGGTGTGATCTCCGCGGCTGAAAAACGTTATTTCCAAAAGGATCTGCAAAACAGAGCAAATGGAGCGCAGCAAGGTACACAGATGATCTAAGTGTAGATTAAAATACAACAATTTATTGTTAAAACAAATAAAAGATTTGTACTCACAAAGGTGACCTCAAACGCGTGCAGTATGTTTCAGCGAGTCTTTTAGATGATTCCCTTAGAGCCGTAGGTCCACAGCACACCTCCGTATCACCAAATGTCCACACTCAAATTGGAGCTGGATGCGCTCATAAACCGTGTATTCAAAAGTCCCAAAGGTTAGTAACACAGCAGTGAGAGGGTACTGTCCTCACAGAGATAAAAGCTTACAGTTTCCTTGAAGTGTAAAAACGGAGACAGTCAGGTAGATTACAAGTTTTGCGTTCCGTCTTTTAACATTGAAAAAATGGCAATTCAGCGTTATGGCAGTAACGCAGCTATTGTGAGTCGCGTCGGTATAGCTATACCGCAAGCATTTCAGCCTGTAACGCAACGTCCATTCTGCACTCAAAAAAATTACGTTTTTTTTCATGGAATTTCCATAGCGCCGGTAATACAGGTTGTGCGGTGAGGCTAAAATGCTTGCATTACAGCCTATACCGACACAATCCATACCGCCATCTGAAAGCAGTAGTTATGAGTTTTGCGCCACAAAAATGTTTCACAAAACTCATAACTAAAGTGTTACAAAGTACACTAACACCCATAAACTACCTATTAACCTCTAAACCGCCACCCTCCGGCATCGCAAACACTATATTAAACCTATCAAGCCCTAATCTGCTGCCCACCCACATCGCGACTATTAAATAAATTTATTAACCACTAATCTGCCGCTCCCGACATCGCAGACACTAATAAAAATTATTAACCCCTATTCCGCCGCTCCCCGGCAATATAACTATATTTAAATAAATAAAAACTTAACTGTGAAATAATAATAAACCTAACATTAAACTATAAAATAACCTAACCTTGCTATTCTAATAAAATAAAAAATGCTACCAATGAAAAAATCTAAATTACAAATTTTAAAAAAAACCTAACACTACGAGAAAAATTAAAAAATCTAAAATTCCAAAAAATAATAAACAATAAATAACAAAAAATAAAAAACACTAAGCTTACAAAAAATAATGGAAATTATCAAAAATAAAACCAATTACACCTAATCTAATAGCCCTATACAAATAAAAAGCCCCCCAAAATAAAAACACCCCTTAGCCTACAATAAACTACCAATAGCCCTTAAAAGGGCCTTTTGTAGGGCATTGCCCTAAATTAAACAGCTCTTTTACCTGTAAAAAAATACAAAGTCCCCCCAACAGTAAAACCCACCATCCAACCAACCCCCCAAAATAAAAAAAACTAAATCTAAAAAAAACCTAAGCTTCCCTTTGCCCCTAAAGGGGTATTTGTATGGGCATTGCCCTTAAAAGGGCATTCCGCTCTTTTTAATTGCCCTTAAAAGGGCATTTAGCTCTTTTTCAAAAGCCCAAAACCTAATCTGAAAAAACACCCCAAAAAATAAAGAAAATACCTAACACTAACCCCAGAATATCTACTCACGGTTGCTGAAGTCCGGACATCCAGGTGGCGAGAAGTCTTCATCCAGTCGGCGACATCTTCATCCATCGCGGGGGGCGTCTTCTATCTTCATCCCGGCGGCGCGGAGTGGCAAAGACATCCAGCGCAGAGAGCGTCCCCGCCATACATTGAAGCTTCAATGCAATGTAGCCGTTTCAAAATGGTGTACCTTGCATTCCTATTGGCTGATTTGATTCTTCAGATTAAAATCAGCCAATAGGATGAGAGTTTTTAAATCCTATTGGCTGTTCAAAACAGCCAATAGGATGAGAGTTACTGAAATCCTATTGGCTGTTCAAATCAGCCGGCGGTTTAGGGGTCAATAGGTTTATTTTGTGGTGGAGATGTGGGAGGCCGGAGGTTTAGGGGTCAATAGGTGTATTTAGTTGCGGAGATGTGGGAGGCTGGAGGTTTAGGGGTTAACAACTTTATTATAGTGGCGACGATGTTGGGGAGTGGCGGATTATGGGTTAATAACTTTATTATAGTGGCGGTGATGTCGGGGAGCGGCGGAATAGGAGTTAATAGTTTTTATTAGTGTCGGCAATGTCGGGAGCGGCAGATTATGGGTGTTTCGACTTGGGGTTCATGTTAGGGTGTTGAGTTTAAACTTAACTTTTTTTCCCCATAGACACTTTGGGGTTGCATTACGGCAATCTCCATTCCGCAATCGCAGGTGTTAGTTTTTTTTCTAACACTCTCTCCTCATTGATGTCTATGAGGGAAGTGTGCACGAGCATGTCAAATCAGCCCTTGGATTTTGTGCGTTATGGAGCTTAACGCCATCATATCGCACGCACAAGGAGGCTTTTCAGAAACTCGTAATGGCAGCGCTATTGAGGGTGAAATAACGCAACTTTTTTGGCATTAGTTTTGCACCGTTTAGCGCAAAACTCGGAATCTAGGTGTTTCTCAAATAGCGGCTGCTCTGTAAAAGCTGGCTGCAGCAGTTGGCGAAAGATGAGTGGTCCAAAATTCCAGTAGAGAGGTGTAAGAAACTCATTGATGGTTAAAGGAAGCAAATAATTTCAGTTATTTTTTCCAAGGGGTGTGCTACCAAATAATAAATTGAGGGTGTCAAAAATTTTGTCCAGTCCATTTTTGGAGTGGAATGTGTCAGATTTGGCTTTTTTTTTCTCCACTTTTTTGTGTCATACCAATACAAACAAAATAAATAAATATGAGAATGCCTAAACAATTGTAATTGCAATAATTTTCTGGGCGAAGTGGTGCATTATCTGACAGAAATGCAGGGGTGCCAATATTTTTGGCCATAACTATAAAACATAATTTCAGTCTTTCTGGGATTAGGTCTTAAATAGGCTGGTGTGGTTGATAAATGCCAGCAATATTCTTTATCTGATCACAGTAAAAGCATTGTACACTGTGGCACTATTTTTTAAAGGGACATGAAACCAAAATGTTTTTTCTTGTTTCTTGCATGCTCTATCTGAATCATGAAATTAAAAATCTGTGTTTCATGTCCCTTTATTAAAGCTTAAAAAAATATTATCTATCTATTATATTATTATACTTTATCTATAAAGTGCAAACAAATTCTGCAGCACTGTCCATGGGTACAACATATAAAAGTACAACACTGATACAATATTTTTAAGAGACAGGACAAAATGTATCAAATAAATACAGGCGGAATTAAGAGCTATATTCCTGTGGGAAGTTTGCCATATAGAAGTATTAGAAGGGTGACAAACAGGAGGTGAGGACTGCTAGGGTAAGAATTATGTTAATACAGTGTTAGATGAGGGCAATTATTAGGCAAGTACAATTCATTTGTTACTGAGATGGGTGGTAAGCTTTCCTGAACAAAAATGTCTTTAGGGAGCGTTTAAAGGAGGACAGATCAGGGGAAAAGCTGACAGTGGGAAGTGAGTTCCAGTCTATGGGGCCTAGTTATCAAGCCGTCAACCTCAAATACGCTGGAATTCCGCAGCGTATTTGTGGCGAGGCTGATTCGCCTTAGTTATCAAAGGCTAGAGACCGGCAAAAGTAGAATTTAGTGACGTAAGCTTCGATCCGCCGGACTCAGTCCGACACAGATCGATTCTTACGTCACTACAGATGTGTGGCACAATCTGACTACTTTTGCTAGTTATCAAAAAACTAGCAGGTACGCTCTGCACTTTTCCGGCCCAGCGTACCTGGTATTCAATCCGCCGCCCTGGAGGCGGTGGATCCCATAGGAATCAATGGGAGTCTGACCATAGCGAAAGTACAAGTTCGCTGCTGCCAGACATCCCATTGATTCCTATGGGAGCTGTCTACACCTAACACCCTAACATGTACCCCGAGTCTAAACACCCCTAATCTGTCCCCCCCTACACCGCCGCAACTAAATAAAGTTATTACCCCCTAAACTGCCGCTCCCGGAGCCCACCGCAAGCTACTCTATACATATTAACCCCTAAACTGCCGCTCCCTGACCGCGCCGCAACTATAATAAATGTATTAACCCCTAAACCGCCGCTCCCGGACACCGCCGCAACCTACATTATACCTAGTAACCCCTATCCTACCCCCCTATACTGCCGCCCTCTATAATAAAGTTATTAACCCCTATCCTGCTGATCCCGCACCTCGCCACAACTAAATAAATAGTTTAACCCCTAAACCGCCGCTCCCGGACCCTGCCGCAACCTATATTAAATTTATTAACCCCTAATCTGCCCCCCTACACCGTCGCCACCTATAATACATTTATTAACCCCTATCCTGCCCCCCACTACACCACCGCCACTGTAATAAATTTATTAACCCCTAAACCTAAGTCTAACACCCCCCTAACTTAAATATTAATTAAATAAATCTAAATAATATTTCTATTATTAACTAAATTAATCCTATTTAAAACTAAATACTTACCTTTAAAATAAACCCTAATATAGCTACAATATAAATAATAATTATGTTGTAGCTATCTTAGGATTTATTTTTATTTTACAGGTAACTTTCAATTTATTTTAACTATGTACAATAGCTATTAAATAGTTATTAACTATTTAATAGCTACCTAGTTAAAATAAAGAGAAATTTACCTGTAAAATAAAAACTAACCTAAGTTACAATTACACCTAACACTACACTATACTTTAATAAATTATTCCTATTTAAAACTAAATACTTACCTGTAAAATAAACCCTAAGATAGCTACAATATAATTAATAATTACATTTTAGCTATCTTAGGAATTATATTTATTTTACAGGTAACTTTGTATTTATTTTAGCTAGTTAGAATAGTTATTAATGTCATGATCCGGTGTACATGCGCTCAGGAAACAGACCCTCGGGGCAGAGGTAGGGATTTGAAGACACCGACCCCTGACCCGGGGAAGAGTATCCTGGACGTGGATAGATGATATTCTGTGATTCATATTTGCTAGAAGTTATTGTAGAAGAAATGGAGAGTGCAACATTTGTATACAATATATTCTGACTTCACTGTGACTTATAGTTAGTTAATAGAAGTAGCTGCAGGATTCAATGAGAGAAAAATATAGCAATGTGGAATGTTCAGACTTCAGAGTAAACTGGTAGAAGATTGACACTTAGATGCAAACTAAGGTTTGTTGCAGGTTCACAGTACATAATATTATATAAAGCTGTATGTCAGAGTTAAGCACAGCTGCACATGTATTTAGACAAGCTGCAAGTTTAGGCATTAATTACTGTTTGTGCATATATATGCAAACTTGGTTTGTTGCAGGTTCACAGTACATAATATAAAGTGCTGTATGTCAGTAATTAGCAGAGCAGCACAGGGGAAAGTTAAGTTTAAGGCATCAATTACTGTTTGAACATATATTGGAGAATCACATGAAAGCTTTTAACTGAACATAAAGATGCAGAGTTCTGAATAGCAGCAGGATATTTCAGCAATGACAACTTGTAGCAGAGAAATAGTTATAAAGTTCTGAGTAAGATGCTGTTGTAATTAGAGAGTGATGGTAACCAAAAGTATGCTTGATTTATAATAAAGTTCAGAGTTTGTTAAGAAGCAGTGTCCAGGAAACAGAAATGGAATTATTTGGATACTTGCGATTTGATGATTTTAAGCATTGGTATTAGAAAATGCTGTAGGTTGAAATAGTTGGTAAAATTCATGCAGGAAACAGTCACAGACCTCTGTTGTTCAGGATCACAACTTCAATGTTAATGCCCAGCACATTAGACCTGAGAAGGCTTAAAAAGAGGCTGAGGTAATCAGGTGCATGAATGATTAATCAGGCAGGCAAGAAAGCTGAATATGAATACTGCCCAAATGCAGCAGTCAGAGAAGGAAGTCTTAAAGGGATAGTGACATTAGGCTGAGATATGTTACAGATCGCCCTCCTCAAAGGCGACCTCCGGGCGCCCAACACAATCCAAAAGGAGAGAGAACAAAAATGATATGGAGAACCGGTAGTAAGTGTATGGAGGTAGTGAGTCCAATCGGAAATCAAGAAAGGAGGGTTGGAGATGTCTTGAAAAAGTTGAATGACGAAGTAAAGGCCATGTAATTCAGGTATCAAAAGAACTTGAAAATGATGAGAGCAAAACTTGAAGTCAACTTTTTTGTAGTCATCGTGAGAATGCATGAACTTAACATACAATGAGGTTCCTACCACAGAATCATCCTGAGGGTAGATAGGCGGATGTTCTTCATGATAGATGACCATGTACATAGCCAATGAAAAGGCAGCCAGTCCTAGAGATATGAATAGGCTTTCCTCAGCTTCAGAAATAGAGATGCAGTATTCTGGATTGATAACCAGATTAACCACCTTTGGGTCAGAGATTTGAGTATCCTCAGAATTAACCTCTTGGCTGAGGATTAGATATACTCCAAAAGAAAAAGCTATAGCCACTTCTAACGCAATAGCAGGGCTTTCTTCAAAGTAGGAGATTGGAGTGTAGAGTGCAAGATTTGTCCAGTTCTTGCCATCTTCTAATTCAATATGAAATGTCTCCTTACTGGATTCAGAATCAAAAGTGTCCTCACTAAGAACAGGTATATGAATGCCCACACCAGGGCCAGGTTCAGGAATACCCACATCTGGGCAAGGTTCAGGAATATCCTCAGTAGGATCGGGTGAAGGAATGCCCATGCCAGGGCAAGGTTCAACTATAGAGAAAGGAAAAGAACCCACTTTAGAGCCAGGAACCATACTCTCTTCTGAGCAGAGGGCAAGGCTTTCTTCAGGGTTCATAAACGAAGAATTAACAAGACCCACTTTACAGCCAAGAACCATACTCGCTTCTGAGTAGAGGGCATGGCTATCTTCAGGATCAAGTATTATTACACCCATTTCGGGGTTAAATAAAGGAATACCCATACCAGGGTCAAAAACAGGAGAGTCCACCTTGATGTCAGGTTTAGTAGTATAATCATGGAAAACAGGAACAGGAATGGGCACAGGGGAATCTTCTTGAAGAACTTTTGTACAAGTTTCAGGTTCAAGAATGTCCACTTGCGAACTTAATTCAAAGTTGTCCTCACAGGATTGAGTATCAGGAATTCCTGTACAGGAAACTGGTGTAGTAGAAAATGTAGGTTGGTGCAAAGTATCTCCCAAGGGAAACAATTTCTTAGATGCAGTAACAGAAGAATTTTGAGAAGGTGAAGTGTACTGAAATATGCCACACTTAGGTAGATGCAGAGGAATTGTGACACAAGATTCTGACTGAGAAGTTGTCTGGGGTTCAGCAGGCATACTTATTTGAGTTTGAATATCAGAGCTAAATTCTCCAGGGACTATCTCTGGTAAACTGTTAGATTGTATATCTGGAACAAAATTATCTTTTGTTTCTAGCACAGGATTTATAGACATTGAGGCAGCATGAGTGGAATGCAAGAAATCAATAGTTGGAAACAGTTTTTGTAGTTGTTGTAGAGTCTGAGAAGAGATACCATTAGATGCTTTAAGAACAGACAGATGGTGACTAGAGACAAGATCCAGCTTGGTGTTGACAGTGTCATGAGGCAAGAGAGGGTCTGGCACAACAGAAACTGAAACAGGAGATTCAGGCTGAGTTTCCTCTTTGCACTTTCTTCTTCTTCTTCTTTTTCTTCTTAGATAGCTTAGATAACTGATATTTCTTCCCAGTATGAGGCTTCTTAGGTTGCTGCCATTGTGGCTTGTAGTACCTTATATCAGGTTGAGAACAGAAATCCTCTTCATCACTGGAAAACAGAAATGGAATTATTTGGATACTTGCGATTTGATGATTTTAAGCATTGGTAATAGACAATGCTGTAGGTTGAAATAGTTGGTAAAATTCATGCAGGAAACAGTCACAGACCTCTGTTGTTCAGGATCACAACTTCAATGTTAATACCCAGCACATTAGACCTGAGAAGGCTTAAAAAGAGGCTGAGGTAATCAGGTGCATGAATGATTAATCAGGCAGGCAAGCAAGCTGAATGTGAATACTGCCCAAATGCAGCAGTCAGAGAAGGAAGTCTTAAAGGGATAGTGACATTAGGCTGAGATATGTTACAATTAAATAGTTATTAACTATTTAATAACTACCTAGCTAAAAGAAATACAAAATTACCTGTAAAATAAATCCTAACCTAAGTTACAATTAAACCTAACACTACACTATCATTAAATTAATTAAATAAATTAACTACAAATAACTATTTAACTGTAGTTATTTGTAGTTAATTTATTTAATTAATTTAATGATAGTGTAGTGTTAGGTTTAATTGTAACTTAGGTTAGGATTTATTTTACAGGTAATTTTGTATTTCTTTTAGCTAGGTAGTTATTAAATAGTTAATAACTATTTAATAACTATTCTAACTAGCTAAAATAAATACAAAGTTACCTGTAAAATAAATATAAATCCTAAGATAGCTACAATGTAATTATTAATTACATTGCAGCTATCTTAGGGTTTATTTTACAGGTAAGTATTTAGTTTTAAATAGGAATAATTTATTTAATGATAGTGTAGTGTTAGGGGTAATTGTAACTTAGGTTAGTTTTTATTTTACAGGTAAATTTCTCTTTATTTTAGCTAGGTAAGCTATTAAATAGTTAATAACTATATAATAGCTATTGTACCTAGTTAAAATAAATTGAAATTTGCCTGTAAAATATATTATTATTGTAGCTATATTAGGGTTTATTTTAAAGGTAAGTATTTAGTTTTAAATAGGATTAATTTAGTTAATAATAGAAATATTATTTAGATTTATTTAATTAATATTTAAGTTAGGGGGTGTTAGGGTTAGTGTTAGACTTAGGTTTAGGGGTTAATAATTTTATTACAGTGGCGGCGGTGTAGTGGAGGGCAGGATAGGGGTTAATAAATGTATTATAGGTGGCGACGGTGTAGGGGGGGCAGGATAGGGGTTAATAAAATTAATATAGGTTGCGGCGGGATCCGGGAGCGGCGGTTTAGGGGTTAATACATATATTATAGTTGCGGCGGGGTCAGGGAGCGGCGGTTTAGGGGTTAAACTATTTAGTTGCGGCGAGGTGCGGGATCAGCAGGATAGGGTTAATAACTTTATTATAGAGGGCGACGGTATGGGGGGGGCAGGATAGGGGTTACTAGGTATAATGTAGGTTGCGGCGGTGTCCGGGAGCGGCGGTTTAGGGGTTAATACATTTATAAGAGTTGCGGCGGGGTCTAGGAGCGGCCGTTTAGGGGTTACTAACTTTATTTAGTTGTGGGGGGCTCCGGGGGCGCCGGTATAGGGGGTAGAACAGTGTAGTTTAGTGTGGGTGCTTAGTGACAGGCTAGCAAGAAAGCTGTAAAAAAGCCGAAGAGCAGCGAGATTGGATGAGTGATAACTCTCACAATCCGCTGCTCATCGCCCCGTACTTGGTGCGTGGCTTTTTGACAGCTTTTTTTATAACTTAGGCAAATTTTTGCAGGTCCGCGGCGGCGATGTGAGGCGAGCTTAGGCGGGCGTATTGGGCCGGCGAAGGCAGGTAAAGTAGACGCGTTGATAACTAGGCCCCTATCTGTCTGTCTTATCTATCTATCTATCTATCTATCTATCTATCTATCTATCTATCTATCTGCCTGTCATTCTGCCTATGTGTCCATCTTTCTATATCTATCATATATCTATCTATCTATCTATCTATCTATCTATCTATCTATCTATCTATCTATCTATCGTTCTATCTGTCTGTCTGTCTATGTATCAATCTATCTATCTATCTATCTATCTATCTATCTATCTATTTATCTATCTATCTATATCTATCCCTCTATCTATCATCTATGCCTCTATCTATCTGTCTGCCTATCTGCCTATGTATTTATCTATCATCTATTTTTCTGTTGCTCGCCAAATCTGTCCACTGACAGTTAAATCTGCACTTATCTAATCTGCATGTAACAAAGTGACATCCCTCATAGATCAGTTTTATTCAATGTAATGGAGGCTGACGATTGCAGATGTAACTGTCACTGTAGAGACTTGGCTGCATACTAAGGGTTAGATTTATCAAAGCCATTCTCCTTTAATTCCGTCCAAAATAGCTCATACAAACTGATCGTCATATTCATCAAAGCACTTTGCGCCTATAATTGCGCAAATCTGAAAGAAACTTCTTCACATTCAGCGTGCATTCGCCTAGGCGCACAGGCGCGCTCCTGAGTGCTACAATTTACATTAGTTATAGGCGTAATTTAACAGCCCGACCTACAAATACGCTCAGCGCCAAGAAGAGACTGTTATTGCCAGAAATTTGTGCTTCCACTGGCGCATATGGGTACCAACAGTTATATATATAGATCAATATTTTAATATATTTATTTTTTGCGATCTTAAATTATCAACATATATAAAAAAACAGCACAGAAACATTATATAATATAAAATATAAGCTAAATATTAACTTTAAAAACACTTTTTTAATAATCAAAACATGGCAGCGTAAATATTTATAGGGATGTAAATGCCGTTTCCGACAGGCGAAATTTATCATTATTATGCCCCAGCTCGCCTGCATAAAGTTACCTCTATTTTTATGATAAATTCAGACGCACATGTGCGCTTCTCCGGAGGCGAGCTGGGGCGCAGTTACAGGCGAAGCACATACAGAGTTCGCCTAGCCTTTGATAAATCTAGCACTAACTCATTTATCTGCACCCCAGAGGATGAGCTTATTACTGGTCGGCTGTGCACCATACACACTGTATGTATGTGTGTGTATATGTATATATATATATATATATATATATATATATATATATATATATATATATATATATATATATATACTACAAGATCATATAAATGTGATAATTAGCTTTTGCTTTTTTATACAATAGATTCAATTAATTGAATCCAATTAATTTTCACCCTCTGAAGATTTGTTGCTACATCTGATTATTGGATGTGTAAATCATGCATTGTAATTCTACAAGAGAACAGCAAACTATCCAGCCCACATACATAAATGTAAATTATAGTTTTCTCTGTATGAATGGAAAACACTCAGGCTCTTTTCACATTGATGCTGTAGAACTATCATTACAGTTGTTATGACACTTTGCAAACCCTTTATGTGATACGAGAACCTGTTTGTTAGCTGACCTCTTTTTCTATTTAGTGATTTATATCGTTCTTGCGCCAGTACAGAGCACTTCTGTAGCTCCCAGATAAAGAACAAAATCATAGTAAAGATATGAAATCTCGTTCTGTAAATCTATAAATTAGATATGCATATATTATGTATTATTTATACAAGCATTAAACATGTATGAGGGTAAGAGTCGAGAAGGCAGGGAGCTGTGAAAGAAGAATGAGGGACGAGGGGGGTGTAGGGAAAGGGAGGGGTCGTTCAGAAGTGGAGGAAAGAAAGATGGGAGACATATAATGGAATTAGAATAAAATAAAGTAGGGGAATGAGGGTTGCAGGAAAAAGAAAAAAATATTGGGCATAAAAGGGAAAAGGAGTAGAATAGCTATCCAAAAGCCTGGTGGCTACAATGTGGCCCTTCAGTATATTTTACGTTTCCCTTTTTTCACCAAAAATCAAATCTAAATGAAATTTGCATTAAATGTGAGCACCACTGCTCAAAATCATGCTCAATCGAAGAAATAACACGTCTTGTCACATATGCTACATTGCCCTAGAAGTGTTGATTGTTGAAGAAATAATGTAGGCAATTTTTCATAACTCGGGTAGCTGCATGGTCATTAATTGCTATTCAAAAATATGATGTATACTAGGTTTTTCTAGGAGGTTTTTGAAAAGTCAAAAAGCAAAATTGAAACATATTAAATAATTAAAGGGACATAATACCCGTAAGCTAAATCACTTGAAAGCCATTTAGTATAACTGTAAAAAGCTGACAAGAAAATATCACCTGAACAACTCTGTAAAAAAGAGAGATATTGTACCTCAATTTTTTTTTATCTCACAATAGTAAGTGCTCAGTGAACACTTATTCTACTGCTACTGTATAGCTGCAGGTTGGAAAAAAACAATAGCCAAACAGCATCAGCAGTGTTGAGGTTATGCTTTGCTTTACTGTGAGATTTTACTGAAATCTTGTGAGATTTAATAATAAACTTCCTTAAACTGAATAGTGAAATAACATGACTGTGCCTGCATATGCCAGATGCACACTCCCTTGCAAGTCATTGGACTAGCATCATGATTGGCTGCTTAAAGGGACAGTCAAGTCAAAAAAAAACCTTTCATAATTTAAATAGGGAATGTAATTTTACAACTTTCAAATTTACTTTTATCACCAATTTTGCTTTGTTCTTTTCATATTCTTAGTTGAAAGCTAATTCTAGGTGGTTCATATGTTAATTTCTTAGACCTTGAAGACTGTCTCTAATCTGAATGCATTTCGACCATTAGTTCATGTGTTTCATATAGTTACCCTGGAGTCAGCACTGACTGGCTAAAGTGCATGTCTGTCAAAAGAACTGAAATAAGGGGGTAGTTTGCAGAGGCTTAGATACAAGGCAATCACAGAGGTAAAAAGTGTATTTCTATAACAGCAGGGGCAAAACTACAGGGGGTGCAGAGGTCGCAATTCCTACTGGGCCCCCAAGGGTGGGGGCCCAGCTTAAAAAAATAAATAAAAAAAATGTTTACAATAAAAAACGTTGACCTGCCACTGCCTGCACTGAGATCATGTGAGTGTGACATGATGCTTCACTAGTGTCTCTGACTACAGGGGTTAGTGTTTCTGTTTTACCCATTGGTGTTTATGTGTGTGTGTGTGTGTATGTATGTGACTGTGTGTGTATTTATGCATGTATGTGTGTATGCTTGTGGAACCATCAAATTACAGACTTTGTTACTACAGCATGGGGGGGCAGGGGTAAACAGTGTCAGTCTATACAGTACCTCTATATACAGTATGGGGGGCTGGACCATGTCACAGACTACTGTGGTCACTTTATAAAGTACTGGGGCGGGTAGGGTCAAGCCAGCCATCTCACCGGCAGATTACAGACTGTGTCACTGACTATATACAGTACTGGTGGGTTAAACAGTGTCACTATATACAGTAATGGGGGGTCAGACCATCTCACAGACTGTGGGCACAGGGTAACTCCTTTTGTAGACATGTAATCTGATTCACATTTATTTTCTGTGTGAAATGTAAAAAAAAAAAGAAAAAAGAAAAAAGATAACATAATTTATGTAAGAACTTACCTAATAAATTAATTTCTTTCATATTGGCAAGAGTCCATGAGCTAGTGACGTATGGGATATACAATCCTACCAGGAGGGGCAAAGTTTCCCAAACCTCAATATGCCTATAAATACACCCCTCACCACACCCACAATTCAGTTTAACGAATAGCCAAGTAGTGGGGTGATAAAGAAAGGAGTAAAAAGCATCAACAAAGAAATTTGGAATAATTGTGCTTTATACAAAAAATCATAACCACCATAAAAAGGGTGGGCCTCATGGACTCTTGCCAATATGAAAGAAATGAATTTATCAGGTAAGTTCTTCATAAATTATGTTTTCTTTCATGTAATTGGCAAGAGTCCATGAGCTAGTGACGTATGGGATACCAAATACCCAAGATGTGGAACTCCACGCAAGAGTCACTAGAGAGGGAGGGATAAAAAATAAACAACAGCAAAATGCTGAAATAATAATCCACAACCCAAATATAAGTTATTCTTATGAAGAAAAGAAAAACTGAAAATAGCATCAGAAGAATCAAACTGAAACAGCTGCCTGAATAACTTTTCTACCAAAAACTGCTTCAGAAGAAGCAAATACATCAAAACGGTAGATTTAGTAAATGTATGCAAAGAGGACCAAGTTGCTGCTTTGCAAATCTGATCAACTGAAGATTCATTCTTAAAAGCCCACGAAGTGGAGACTGATCTAGTTGAATGAGCTGTAATTCTCTGAGGCGGGGCTTGATCCAACTCCAAATAAGCTTGATGAATCAAAAGCTTTAACCAAGAAGCCAAGGAAATAGCAGAGGCCCTCTGACCTTTCCTAAGACCAGAAAATAGAACAAATAGACTAGAAGTCTTCCTGAAATCTTTAGTAGCTTCAATATAATATTTCAAAGCTCTTACCACATCCAAAGAATGTAAGGATCTTTCCAAAGGATTCTTAGGATTAGGACACAAGGAAGGGACAAAAATTTCTCTACTAATGTTGTTAGAATTCACAACCTTAGGTAAAAATTCAAATGAAGTCCACAAAACTGCCTTATCCTGATGAAAAATCAGAAAAGGAGATTCACAAGAAAGAGCAGATAGCTCAGACACTCTTCTAGCAGAAGAGATGGCCAAAAGGAACAACACTTTCCAAGAAAGTAGTTTAATGTCCAAAGAATGCATAGGCTCAAACGGAGGAGCCTGTAACGCCTTCAAAACCAAATTAAGACTCCAAGGAGGAGAAACTGATTTAATGACGGGCTTAATACGAAGTAAAGCCTGTACAAAGCAGTGAATATCAGGAAGTTTAGCAATCTTTCTGTGAAATAAAACAGAAAGAGCAGAGATTTGTCCCTTCAAGGAACTTGCAGACAAACCCCTACCCAAACCATCCTGGAGAAACTGTAAAATTCTAGGAATTCTAAAAGAATGCCAAGAGAATTTATGAGAAGAACACCATGAAATGTAAATCTTCCAAACTCAATTAAATCTTCCTAGAGACAGATTTACGAGCTTGTAACATAGTATTAATTACTGAGTCAGAGAAACCTCTATGACTTAATACTAAGCGTTCAATTTCCATACCTTCAAATTTAATGATTTGAGATCCTGATGGAAAAACGGACCTTGAGACAGTAGGTCCGGCCTTAACGGAAGTGGCCAAGGTTGGCAACTGGACATCCGAACAAGATCCGCATACCAAAACCTGTGGGGCCATTCTGGAGCCACCAGCAACACAAATGATTGTTCCATGATGATCTTGGAGATCACTCTTGGAAGAAGAACTAGAGGCGGGAAGATATAAGCAGGTTGATAACACCAAGGAAGTGTCAGCGCATCCACTGCTTCCGCCTGAGAATCCCTGGACCTGGACAGGTATCTGGGAAGTTTCTTGTTTAGATGAGAGGCCATCAGATCTATTTCTGGAAGATCCCATTTCTGAACAATCTGAGAAAACACATCTGGATGGAGAGACCACTCCCCTGGATGTAAAGTCTGACGGCTGAGATAATCCGCCTCCCAATTGTCTACACCTGGGATATGAACCGCAGAAATTAGACAAGAGATGGATTCCGCCCAAACAAGTATCCAAGATACTTCTTTCATAGCTAGGGGACTGTGAGTCCCACCCTGATGATTGACATATGCCACCGTTGTGATATTGTCTGTCTGAAAACAAATGAACGGTTCTCTCTTCAACAGAGGACAAAACTGAAGAGCTCTGAGAATTGCACGGAGTTCTAACATATTGATTGGTAATCTCGCCTCTTGAGATTTCCAAACTCCTTGTGCTGTCAGAGATCCCCAGACAGCTCCCCAACCTGAAAGACTCGCATCTGTTGTGATCACAGTCCAGGTTGGCCGAACAAAAGAGGCCCCTTGAACTAAACACTGGTGATTTAACCACCACGTCAGAGAGTGTCAAACATTGGGATTTAAGGATATTAATTGTGATATCTTTTGTATAATCCCGGCACCATTGATTCAGCATGCAAAGCTGGAAAGGTCTCATGTGAAAACGAGAAAAAGGAATTGCGTCCGATGCTGCAGTCATGATGCCTAAAACTTCCATGCACATAGCCACTGAAGGGAATGACTGAGACTGAAGACTGAAGGTGCCGACATGCTGCAACCAATTTCAAACGTCTCTTGTCTGTTAGAGACAGAGTCATGGACACTGAATCTATCTGGAAACCTAAAAAGGTGACCCTTGTCTGAGGAATCAAAAAACTTTTTGGTAAATTGATCCTCCAACCATGTTTTCGAAGAAACAACACAAGTTGATTCGTGTGAGATTCTGCAGAACGTAAAGACTGAGCTAGTACCAAGATATCGCCCAAATAAGGAAACACCGCAATACCCTGTTCTCTGATTACAGAGAGTAAGGCACCCAGAACCTTTGAAAAGATTCTTGGAGTTGTTGCTAGGAAAAATGGAAGAGCAACAAATTGGTAATGCTTGTCTAGAAAAGAGAATCTCAAGAACTGATAATGTTCTGGATGAATCGGAATATGAAGTTATGCATCCTGCAAGTCTATTGTAGACATATAATGTCCTTGCTGAACAAAAGGCAGAATAGTCCTTATAGTTACCATCTTGAAAGTTGGTATTCTTACATAACGATTCAAAATTTTCAGATCCAGAACTGGTCTGAATGAATTTTCTTTCTTTGGGACAATGAATAGATTTGAATAAAACCCCAGGCCTTGTTCCTGAAAAGGAACCGGCATGATTACCCCTGAAACCTCCAGATCTGAAACACACTTCAGGAAAGTCTGAGCTTTTACTGGATTCACTGGGATGCGTGAGAGAAAAAATCTCCTCACAGGAGGTCTTTCTCTGACTCCAGTTCAATACCCCTGAGAGACAATGCTCTGAATCCATTGATTTTGTACAGAATTTATCCAAACATCCTTGAAAAACCTTAATCTGCCCCCTACCAGCTGTACTGAGGGCCGCACCTTCATGCGGATTTAGGTGCTGACTTTGGTTTCTTGAAAGGCTTGGATTTATTCCAATTTGAGGAAGGCTTCCAATTGGAAACAGATTCCTTGGGGGAAGGATTAGGTTTTTGTTCCTTATTTTGTCGAAAGCAACGAAAACTATTAGAAGCCTTAGATCTACCCTTAGGTATTTTATCCTGAGGCAAAAAACCTCCTTTCCCCCCAGTAACAGTTGAAATAATAGAATCCAACTGAGAACCAAATAAATTATTACCTTGGAAAGAAAGAGATAGTAATCTAGACTTAGATGTCATATCAGCATTCCAAGATTTAAGCCACAAAGCTCTTCTAGCTAAAATAGCTAAAGACATGGATCTAACATCAATTTTGATAATATCAAAAATGGCATCACAAATAAACTGATTAGCATGTTGCAGTAAGCAAACAATGCTAGATATGTCAGAATCCAATTCTTGTTGCGCTAAATTCTCCAACCAAAAAGTTGAAGCAGCTGCAACATCAGCCAAAGTAATTGCAGACCTAAGAAGATGACCTGAATATAAATAGGCTTTCCTTAGATAAGATTCAAGCTTCCTATCTAAAGGATCTTTCAAGGAAGTACTATCTTCCATAGGAATAGTGGTTCGTTTAACAAGAGTAGAAATAGCCCCATTAACTTTGGGGATTTTTTCCCAAAACTCTATTGCAACCGCTGGTAAAGGATATAATTTTTTAAACCTTGCAGAAGGATTAAAAGGAGTACCTGGCTTATTCCATTCCTTAGAAATCATGTCAGAAATAGCATCAGGAATAGGAAAAACCTCTGGAGTAACCACAGTAGGTTTAAAAACGGCATTTAAATGTTTACTAGTTTTAATATCAAGAGGACTAGCTTCCTCAATATCCAAAGTAATTAACACTTCTTTTAACAAAGAATGCATATACTCTATTTAAAATAAATAAGTAGATTTGTCAGTGTCAATGTCTGAGGAAGGATCTTCTGAATCAGATAGATCCTCATCAGAAGTGGATAATTCATTATATTGTCGGTCATTTGAAATTTCATCAACTTTATGAGAAGTTTTAAAAGACCTCTTGCTCTTATTAGAAGTTGGAAATGCAGACAAAGCCTTCTGAATAGAATCAGTAACAAATTCTTTAAAATTCACAGGTATATCATGTACATTAGAAGTTGAAGGAACTGCAACTGGTAATGTACTATTACTGATGGACACTCTATCTGCATGTAAAAGTTTATCATGACAACTAATACAAATGACATTAGGAGATATAATCTCCAGAATTTTACAACAAATGCACTTAGCTTTGGAAGAACCGATGTCAGGCAGCAAAGTTCCAGCAGATACTTCTGAGGCAGGATCAGATTGAGACATCTTGCAGAATGTAAAAGAAAAAACAACATATAAAGCAAAATGATCAATTTCCTTATATGACAGTTTCAGGAATGGGAAAAAATGCAAATAGCATAGCCCTCTGACTTAGAAAAAGGCAAGAGGCAAAAGCAATGGGGCAAAAAATAATGAAAAAAGTATGGCGCCAAGTATGACGCACAACGTAACTAGAATTTTTTTTGACGCCAACCATATCCAGAAGTGACACACTCGTGTCACTAACGACGCAACCCTGTGTGAACCCCTGCGTCAACTACGACGCCGGAAATGACGTCAACGGACGTGCCCTTTTCGCGCCAAAAAATTCTCGCACCAAGAATGGCGCAATAAAGACAGCTAAGACAGCCCGCAATTTAAAACAAGTAGTCAATTGAAAAAAAAAAATTAAACCCTAGGTAAGAAAAATATTTCATCAATATTAACTTTCCCAAATATGAAACTGACAATCTGCAAAAGGAAATACATGAACCTGACTCATGGCAAATATAAGTACAATACATATATTTAGAACTTTATATAAATGCATAAAGTGCCAAACCATTTCTTTAAGAAATAAAAACATACTTACCAAAGACACCCATCCACATATAGCAGATAGCCAAACCAGTACTGAAACAGTTATCAGTAGAGATAATGGTATATGAGAGTATATCGTCGATCTGAAAAGGGAGGTAGGAGATGAATCTCTATGACCGATAACAGAGAAGCTATGAAATAGACCCCCGTTAGGAAAATCACTACATTCAATAGGTAATACTCTCCATATTACCTCAATAGGTAATACTCTCCATGGAATCGGCTTCAAAATGCAGAGAAGCGCATGTCAACGTAGAAATCTTAGCACAAACTTACTTCACCACCTCCATAGGAGGCAAAGTTTGTAAAAACTGAATTGTGGGTGTGGTGAGGGGTGTATTTATAGGCATTTTGAGGTTTGGGAAACTTTGCCCCTCCTGGTAGGAATGTATATCCCATACGTCACTAGCTCATGGACTCTTGCCAATTACATGAAAGAAATGTATCAAATTCACTTTTTTTTTAGGGTGGGGGGCCCTGCTTAGATTCTTGCACCTGGGCCCTGTGGTTTCTAATTACGCCCCTGTATAACAGTGTTGGTTATGCAAAACTGGGGAATGGGTAATAAAGGGATGATCTTTCTTTTTAAACAACAAAAATTCTGGTGTTGACTGTCCCTTTAAAGTCCCTTTACCATGGGATGTGGCTACTGAGGAAATCTTGAGGTAAAATATATTCCTTTTTTTACAGCATAGTCAGATTTTTACAGCTATGCTGTATCATTTTCAAAAGATTCAACATTTGGGTATCATGTCCCATTAATTCACTATTGATGACTGCCTAATATGTTTGAATACACTTTTTATTAAAATTAAACATTAATATTAATTCTTGATATGTGCACAACTAATTTTGATTAATTTTATAACTGTTTAAACCAAGGGGAATTTGATTTAAATCAAAATGATTTTAATTACGATTTAAATCACTAGTCAGGAAGCCTCGATCTAAATCATAGTTTTCTACATAAAGGTTTAATTTTTAGAATAATTACTTTTCAGATAATGTTTTTAGTTATATAAGAAAATTACTGATTTAGTTATATACCATTAGAAATGCATAGATAATTTTGAAATAATTGGGAGGTGAACTATCTCCAGTTTTTAATCATTCATATTTGATCAACTTTTCAGCTGTACTTTATTGGAAGGAGAAAAATAATCATTACCATAAAGGGACAGTCAACACCAGAATTTTTATTGTTTTAAAAGATAGATAATCCCTTTGTTACCCATTTCCCAGTTTTGCATAACCAACACAGTTATAATAATATACTTTTAACCTCTGTGATTATATTGTATCTAAGCCTCTGCAAACTACCCCTTTTTCAGTTCTTTTGACAGACTTGCAGTCTAGCCAATCAGTGCCTGCTCCCAGATAACTTCACGTGCATGAGCACAGTGTTATCTATAAGAAATACGTGAACTAACACCCTCTAGTGGTGAAAAACTGTTAAAATGCAATATGAAATAGGTGGGCTTCAAGGTCTAAGAAATTAGCATATGAATCTCCTAGGTTAAGCTTTCAACTAAGAATACCAAGAGAACAAAGCAAAATTGGTGATAAAAGTAAATTGGAAAATTGTTTAAAATTACATGCTCTATCTGAATCATGAAAGTTTATTTTGGCTTAGACTGTCCCTTTAATATTAACAATTTAAATAGTTGTATTTGACTAAAGAAAAATAATTATGACCTCAATGATAACAATTAAATTGTTTATTTAAACTAAAGCCATACCAGTATAGGTTTTACTTTCATTTTTATGCTTGCACCTCCCTCCTCACACATAGGTACTTGTGCAGATTTATTCCACTCTAAACAATCTTCTATTCATTAAGATTCTTCCGGCACTGCTCATAATTAGGGACTGTCCCTCTCAAAGAGGGACAGTTTGAATGTCTGCTATTTTATTATTGGTTTGGGGAAAAATGGTCCTATACTTAATGTGCATAAGTCAGACATGCAGTTGTTAGCACACCCTAGAATATCACTTGAGTAATAAAAAAATAATAACTCTGCAGTTGTAATATGAATGCAAAAATAGAAGCGCTCTTGATTGTGCTCGAGCAATGTTAACGCACAATAGTGCTAATAGTTTTCTGCTCCACTTGTAATATAGGCCTGTTTTTTAAACTGATTCACAACTTTGACCCTGCAACATGTCACACAGTGTGACTGCTTGATTAGTGCAGGATTTAATTTATTTCTATCCTTAACTGGCCACAGCAAAAAAAATAAGATTAACATTATTCGTGTTATTTCAATAGGTATGTCTCTGGACTGCAAAAAATGTAATGAAAACATTTATTATTTATATTAGTGCATATAAAGATATTTAAATGTTTTTTTTTAACCTTATGACATTGCACTTAACCATATATAAAGGGTTAAAAACAATGCAACCTATAGGCTACCACTTGTGATAAAACTGCCAATAAAGCAGAGATATGATTAAATGATTGAGAAAAATCAAGCAAATTACCTGGAGATCAGCAATAACCTTCTGTGACTTTCAGCTGATTACTTTGTCTATTAGAAGGTGTAGGGAATTCTCCAGTGACTGCGGGCAACCTTACATAGATGAAATTAAAAGATTATCTTGTCAATCACACCAGACAATCTCTACTTAAATTGTGTCCCTGACTACTGAGAGTGTAATATAGCAGGATTATTAACCCTTATGTCCCAATAAACTCTGTTACAATGCACAGTTTGGATTTTTTTCTCCCTAAAATACCTTTACCCTTCTTCAAAAACTGTACTTGTAACACATTTTTCTGTGGACGGGCAAACAATAGGCATTACTTTTTATTGACGTTACTTTTTTTTAAATAGTAAACTATAGAAAAATAAGGGACAGATTTATCAAACTATGGGCCAGATTACGAGTTTTGCGTTAGAGGCTATGTGGTGCTAACGAGCAGTTTTCACTCAATGCTCACTTACCTGCAGCGCTGGTATTACGAGTTTTTACAAACCAGTCGTTAAAAGACAAGAAGTGAGCGTTGAGCAAAATTTTGCTCATTACCGCACTCCAATACCAGCGCTGAGCTGGTCGTACGTTCTCATGCACGATTTCCCCATAGGAATCAACGGGGAGAGCAGACTGAAAAAAAGTCTAACACCTGCAATAAAGCAGCACAAAACTCTTTAACGCAGCCCCATTGATTCCTATGGCGAAGTAAAAAAACCCTAATCTTACACTTATTAACCCCTAATCTGCCACCCCCGACATTGCCAACACCTAAATTATAATTATTAACCCCTAATCTGCTGCTCCGGACACCGCCAAACCCTACATTATATTTATTAACGCCTACTCTGCCGCCCCCAATGTCGCCGCCACCTACCTACACTTATTAACTCCTAATCTGCCGCCCCCAATGTCGCCGCCATTATAATAAACAAATTAACACCTAAACCGCCGCATTCCCGCCTAGCAAACATTAGTTAAATATTATTAACCCCTAATCTACCGTACCTAACATCGCCGCCACCTACCTACATTTATTAACCCCTAATCTGCCGCCCCCAACATCGCCGCCACTATATTAAAGTTATTAACCCCTAAACCTAAGTCTAACCCTAAACCTAACACCCCCTAACTTAAAGGGACACTGAACCCAAATTTTTTCTTTCGTGATTCAGATAGAGCATGACATTTTAAGCAACTTTCTAATTTACTCCTATTATCAATTTTTCTTCATTCTTGGTATCTTTATTTTGAAATGCAAGAATGTAAGTTTAGATGCCGGCCCATTTTTGGTGAACAACCTGGGTTGTTCTTGCTGATTAGTGGATACATTCATCCACCAATAAAAATGTGCTGCCCAGAGTTCTGAACAAAAAGAAAAGCTTAGATGCCTTCTTTTTCAACTAAAGATAGCAAGAGAACAAATAAAAAAGATAATAGGAGTAAATTAGAAAGTTGCTTAAACTTGCATGCTGTATCTGAATCAAGAAAGAGAAAAAATTTGGGTTCAGTGTCCCTTTAAATATAATTTAAATAAATCTTAATAAATATTCCTATCATTAACTAAATTATTCCTATTTAAAACAAAATACTTACCTGTAAAATAAACCCTAAGCTAGCTACAATATAACTAATAGTTACATTGTAGCTATCTTATGATTTTTTTTTTATTTTACAGGCAAGTTTGTATTTATTTTAACTAGGTAGAATAGTTATTAAATAGTTATTGACTATTTAATAACTACCTAGTTAAAATAAAGACAAATTGACCTGTAAAATAAAACCTAACCTAAGTTACACTAACACCTAACACTACAATATAATTAAATAAATTAACTAAATTAAATACAATTAGCTAAATTAAATTAAATTATCTAAAGTACAAAAACAAACAAACACTAAATTACAGAAAATAATAAACAAATTACAGATATTTAAACTAATTACACCTAATTTAATAGCCCTATTAAAAAAAAAAAAGCCCCCCAAAATAAAATAAAACCCTAGCCTAAACTAAACTACCAATAGCCCTTAAAAGGGCATCAGCCAATATGATTTTTTTCTCCCAGCCAATCGGAATCTAAGGGACGCCATCTTGGATGACGTCACTTAAAGTGATATTCATTACGAAGAAGACGTTGTTTGAAGAGGATGCTCTGCATCAGATGTCTTGAAGATGGACCCGCTCCGCGCAGGAAGGATGAAGATAATAGATGCCGTCTGGATGAAGACTTCTGCCCATCTGGAGGATCACTTCTGCCCGTCTGGAGGACCACTTCTGCCAGCTTCGTTGAGGACATCTTGCCGCTTGGATGAAGACTTCTCCCGGTAAGTGAATCTTCGGGGGTTAGTGTTAGGATTTTTTTAAGGGTGTATTGGTCGGTTTATTTTTTAGATTAGGGACTTTGGGCCGCAATAGAGCTAAATGCTCTTTTAAGGGCAATGCCCATCCAAATGCCCTTTTCAGGGCAATGGGGAGCTTAGTTTTTTTTAGTTATTTTATTTGGGGGGTTGGTTGTGTGGGTGGTGGGTTTTACTGTTGTGGGATGTTTGTATTTTTTTTTACAGGTAAAAGAGCTGATTTCTTTGGGGCAATGCCCCGCAAAAGGCCCTTTTAAGGGCTATTGGTAGTTTAGTTTAGGCTAGGGTTTTTTTTTATTTTGAGGGGGCTTTTTTATTTTCTGTAATTTAGTGTTTTTTTGTGATTTAGCTAATTTAATTTATTTAATCGTATTTAATTTAGGGAATTGATTTAATTATAGTGTAATTATAGTGTAATGTTAGGTGTTATTGTAACTTAGGTTAGGTTTTATTTTACAGGTAAATTTTTATATATTTTAGCTAGGTAGTTATCAAATAGGTAGTTATCAAATAGTTAATAACTATTTAATAACTATTCTACCTAGTTAAAATAAATACAAACTTGCCTGTAAAATAAAAATAAAACCTAAGCTAGATACAATGTAACTATTAGTTATATTGTAGCTAGCTTAGGGTTTATTTTACAGGTAAGTATTTAGTTTTAAATAGGAATAATGTAGTTAATGATAGTAATTTTATTTAGATTTATTTCAATTATATTTAAGTTAGGGGGTGTTAGGGTTAGACTTAGGTTTAGGGGTTAATAAATGTAATATAGTGGCGGCGGGAGATTAGGGGTTAATAAATATAATGTAGGTGGCGGCGATGTTAGGGTGGGAGATTAAGGGTTAATAATATTTAACTAGTGTTTGCGAGGTGGGAGTGTGGTGGTTTAGGGGTTAATATGGTACCATATGGTTTCTCATATATTTTTCCTCCTGTCCGTCGGTCGAATGACTGGGGTGGGCGGAGCCTAGGAGGGACTATATGGCCAGCTTTGCTGGGACTCTTTGCCATTTCCTGTTGGGGAAGAGATATTCCCACAAGTAAGGATGACGCCGTGGACCGGACACACCGTTGGAGAAAGTAATTTATCAGGTAAGCATAAATTCTGTTTTTACCTCTGTGATAACCTTGTTTCCAAGCATCTTCTGACAGCCCCCTGATCACATGACTTTTCATTTATTATCTATTGACTTTAGTACTGTATTGTGCTAAATCTTAAATAACTCCTCGGGCATGAACACACTGGAGGTAAGGTCTGCCCTTTGAGAGGGACAAGAGGGGCACCTGCCCCAGGCCCTATGCTTTCATTAGGGTTGAGGGTATGAGAAGGTACAATGTACTTGTACAACCTGTAGTTTATGAAGAAGTGTTTATGGTGTCAGGAGTATAGGCACTATTATAATCCTTTAGTTTAGTGTCATGAAGATTATAGGCATTGAGTTGAAAAATAAATATATAATTGAATTTTTGTAATTTTGTTTGCAGGTCACGATATGCTGGAGTGGATTATCCAAAGACTGCAGATTACAGATGAAGGTACAGAGAGGCAACTGTATATTTTTCTGTAGATTTCTCCCATGTGGGCCCATCTTTCAGAGTCTGAGATCTAACAGAATTTATTTTAAAAATGTAATATTTTCTTTGCACTGCTTGTCATGGGTTGCAGTTAGTATAGAGAAGGTTTCCCAAGATATTTATACTTGTGGGTCTCTTGCATGTGAATAGTTGAGGGAGTAAGCATCTTTAAAGAGACGCTAAAGTCTTTTTTTTTTTTTTAAAGTCAATTTATTTATAATATCAAATGTACTTCGTTCTCCTGATATCCTTTGTTAACAAGGTATGGTCATGCTTATGTCTTAAATACTATTATAGCAGCAGTATTTGCAATGTCATATATGGTTGAAAGCACTGCTGCCACATAGTTCTCAACTCACCTGCAAGCTCCTGAGCCTACTTCATACCTTCCAACATTTGTGTGAGGTACTCGGGAGGTTAGAAAGGCACTGTTTTGTCATTTTGTCGGCCGGGCTGCATCCAGAAAGGTGTGGTCACAGGCAGATCAATGATGGGATATTGTAGGCATATCTGTGCATTTGGTGGGGGGTACATGGGTGGAGCTAATATTGTCCCTAAAAACCGGTGCAGCTGCCATGACCTCCCTACACATGGCTACGGAACAGTTGGGAACTATCTACAGCTGCAAGCGGGCATGGTTTCGCTTAACATGGCTGTGGAACAGTTGGATTTATGTTACCTTGTTATCTTTTAAATATTTTTAATTATAGAATTACATTTGGAAGTTTTGTTTAATTGCATGCTATATATGAATTATACAAATTTATTTTTGACTTTTATGTCTATTAAAACTGGTCACTTTTGATCCATCCTTTTGATGGCATGTGATGTGACTGTCACTGTCCACCAAAACAACTGTAAGAGTTTTCCTCATCAGCCAACAAGCAGTTAATGCCAATAATGCACTGTGCAAAAAACATGAATTTCCTGTTTTAATATCAGTTTGAAAAAACTTAAAGGGATATGAAACCCAAAAAATATTTTGTGAATCAGACAGAGCATACAATATTAAACATAGTTTCCAATTTACTTTTGTTATCAAATTTGCTTTTTTTCCCATGATATTCTTTTTGAAGAGATATGTAGGTATGCACCTGAAGCACTAAATGGCAGAAATAGTGCTGTTCCAAATGGATAAACTCTTGCAAAACTGCTGCCATATAGTGCTCTAGAAATGGACAGACTCCTAAGCTTACATCCATGCTTTTCAACAAAAAATAC
Organism: Bombina bombina; assembly: GCF_027579735.1. Taxonomy (NCBI): domain Eukaryota; kingdom Metazoa; phylum Chordata; class Amphibia; order Anura; family Bombinatoridae; genus Bombina; species Bombina bombina. The sequence continues at coordinate 1,497,921,673 of NC_069499.1, forward strand.
CAAGACAACAAATAAACAAATTATACCAGAAGTAAATTAGAAAATTGTTAAAAACGGCATGTTATGTCTGAATCACAAAATAAAAATTATGGGTTTCCTATTCCTTTTAACAAACTATTAACATATTTTAAAAGGTTTGATAGCTTTCGTTTTATATTCATGATATAATGCTTTGAAAGTTTAATTTTAAACTCTGTATCACTGGATTTTTATATAGCTTTTTAAAATACAAAATGTTTTTTATTGTTAGGAGTCACTTCAATTTCTTTATAACAAAGACTTTGGGCTCTATTTATCAAGGTCTGGCGGACCTGATCCCACAGTGCGGATCAGGTCCGCTAGACCTCGCTGAATACGGCGAGCAATACGCTCGCCGTATTCAGCATTGCACCAGCGGCTCACAAGAGCTGCTGGTGCAACGCCGCCCCCTGCAGACTCACGGCCAATTGGCCGCCAGCAGGGGGGTGTCAATCTACCCGATCATACTCGATCGGGTTGATTTTCGGCGATGTCTTTGTGACCGCTGCTTCATAACTGCTGTTTCTGGCAAGCCTGCAGGCTCGCCAGAAACACCGGGCATCAAGCTCCATTCAGAGCTTGATAAATATACCCATTTGCAGAGTAGTATAGTATTTCCTTTTTTTGTAACTTGCAAGCTAAACATATTTACTACTCTTTCGCCTTTACAGATAATTCCACTGAGGTACTTTAAATCAGTACTAAGAGACGAATGCGTTACAGTTAGACCAGAAAATATTTATTTCAAAACGAGTATGAAATCACAGCTTTTATAGAAACCGTTAACTGCTAATTTATTCCTAAATTATGTAGAGTATTATTTAATGTTAATGTGGTTTTTTTTTTTGTCTCTGAATCGTCTGTGGTAAGGCATAAAGTACTGCTGCTGTGGAAGCAACATATATAGATATTAAATAGTGAGAGAGAGGTCATAAAACTGTTGTTTCTAAAAATTCTAAATTTAAAACGAATTTTGATAAATTTGTTCATTCAAATCGAATTTTGAATGTTTATATAACATTCTAAGATTCTATTTTTGAATTTTCGTTTTTGAATTTTTCAAAAACATTCTAAAATATTCGTTTGAATAATAGAATGTTTAGCTATGTATTTAGGTCACATTCAATTTTTAAATGTAATATTCAAATGTGACATTTGAATTCGAATGTCACATTCGAATTCAAAATAGTACTTCTAGTCACAACTGTGTTTTATAAATGTAATATTCAAATTCAAAATAGTATTTCTAGTCTACAACTGTGTTGTATAAATGTAATATTTGAATTTGAATGTCACATTCGAATTCGAATGTAGCATTCAAATTCAAAATAGTATTTCTAGTCTAATACTGTGTTTTATAAATGTCACATTCAAATTCTAAATAGTATTTTTAGTCTACAACTGTGTTTTATAAATGTAATATTCAAATTGGAATGTGACATTTCAATTCGAAAGTGACATTCGAAAACTGTAAATAACATTCGATAATAGAATTTTTAAGATCATTCGTTCTTATCAACATTCAATTATGTAAATCGAATTTCTGCAATAACATTCGTTCTAACATTCAAATTAGAATGTAAACACATTCGCCCATCCCTAGTCATAAAATAACAATATGTATTCTCAGTCAGCCAATGTATAATGATCAAAATACAAAACTAGGCATGCAATGATCTTGGAATAGGAGTGGGTGGAGCTTTGGTTTCCTATATTAGGCATTGTGGCTCTTTGGGGGTGGAGTCAGGTTGGATCAGCGCAGAGTTGGGGGTATGCCATGCAAAGGATCAAGACAGCCCATAAATGTGACTTGGCAAGGGAATAGAGTGTAGGAAGGAGGGACAGGGTAACTAGTTTACTTTTTTACTGGGAATGATTATTCACTGTCTTTCACACAGCATAAACAACAAAAATTAATAAAATCAAAGCTAAAGCAACTCAGACACTGTTTTCATATAACAAATTATTTTAGCTAAGAAGGGAGAACCTTTGTCTGATATGTTTTACTAGAATCAGCTCAATACCCTAATTCTTATCCACAATGTTTTATTACAGCCAGAGTAGTACAGGGAAAGTTACAAAAGGATTGCAATGAAAGTGGTAAGGTCGAGAGCCAGTAAAAGGAAGACTGGAGAGACTCTGCCAAATGGAACACGCAGTGGAGGGGGAGCAGTTAAAACAGCTGTTTTCAGCCCTCATGATCTCCGGTACTGGAAGCCCAGCTCCCCCTGCATTCTTGTTTGGCAGGAGTGTTGGATAAAGATCTCGTTAACACTCTGCATGCTAAATGTAAGGCATTATATGGAGGAGTGCAGGTGAAATTTATGTAGTTCTCTGTGGCTTCCCCAGCTACTGGGCCCCTCCCAAGTGACAGACCTCCAGGGCCCGGTTGCAAGTGCGAACTTGGGACCCTGGAAGTTACGCCACTGTTTTTATGATTTAGTTAGAGCATGTCATTTTAAGTTATTTTTCAATTTACTTCTGTTATCATTTTCCTTGTATTATGTGTTGATTTGACTATTTGGTGATTGGCGGATGCACATATATGACTCTTGTCATTGGCTCACTAGCTGCGTTGTGCTAGCTCCCAGTAGTGCATTGTTGCTTTGGAGTTAACTGTTACTGTATGTGTAACCCCTTTGGAAGGGTTAAAGGCATGATTATATGCAAGCAATACTGTAATTATAAATTATCTTACATACTAGAACATTTTCTGTTTGCACTTGTATGTCCCTTTAATTGCTGATGTATGCTATGCAGATATAAATAACTAATATTCCCTATGAAAATTAAATGTACTTTTTACTCCTCTCTATGACTTACATTTTGCTTAATTATGCCTTTTCTCTACAGAGGCCCAGCACCTTGGTAATTTAATGGTAAAATGTGGCTATATCTACCCACTCCAGGAGCCCACCAACCTGGTACTTAAAGCTGACAGCAGCCTATACAGATTCCAGGTAAGTTTTACAGAGTATATGAGGATGGGCCTCTTTACTTGTGGTAGGCGCCTAAATCATACACTGAAAAAAAGGTCTAGTTTAAGACTTTAAAGGGACATGAAACACAAATTTCATGATTAAGATAGAAAACATAATTTGCTTCATTCTCTTAGTATCATTTGTTGAAGAAGCAGTAATACACTAATGTGAGCTAGCTGAATGCATTGGGTGAGCCAATAACATGAGGCATATATGTGCAGCCACCAATGGGCAGCTCCTGATACTACCTAGGTGTCCTTTTTCAACAAACAATACCAAGAAAATAAAACAAATTAGACAATAGAAGTAAATTGGAAATTTGTTTAAAATCACATGCTCTATCTGAATCATGAAAGAAAAATGTTGGTTTCTTGTCCCTTTAAGCACAATAGCAGTGCAGGGGGGGGGGTGCTTTTTGTAAATTTACAGTATGAACATTTACGCATTGTATTATTTGTTTTCTCTTTTAGACACCTTATTTCTGGCCTACACAGCAGTGGCCGGCTGAGGACACAGACTATGGTGAGTTTCCCCATTCTCTGCCTTGGGCTCTGGTAAGAGGAAAACCAATGTGTCTCAATTTGGGGGTGCGGATAGGGTTGCCACTTGGCCATGTTTTCCTGGACACTTATGAGTTACACATGCTGCAGGGTGTGCAGAAGGGAACATGAATTGCACCCCTGGACAGCATACAGATAGTGGTCCTGGACAACACTTTTCATGTTCCTCCCTGCAGGAAGTGTAACTCATAAGTATCCAGAGAAGCTGTATATATTTACTACTGTAGATGCTTAAATGGATGTTGAAGTGATGGGGACAACTACAGTTGCATGGCTACTACTCACTATGCTAGCGTTGCACCTCCAATTTTCTTCAAAGCTGTTCTCCTATTTTAACCGCTTATAGTTGGTAAAGCTCCACATCTATATAATGGGAGCGGCCATCTTGGAGCTTTAGTATTCTTACACCCTGTAACAGAAGTGGTGTATAGTAACAGATAACTGACATTGACGGCTTTTTAACGCTATATTGCATGCTTTGGTTTAGGGAGCATGATACAAAGTTAGGGTTGCCACATTGCCGTTTTAAGGAAGGATACGTTAAAGAAATGTTTGAATCCTGACATATGTATTTTTCATGTGTCCCTCCTTAAAGCAGCAATATGGCAACCCTATACAAAATGTAAATTCTTGCAGTTTTTCTACACATTTTGAAACTTACATAAAATATATGTAAAACATCAGTCTGTGAGGAAGAATATAGTGCAAGGCAAAAATGTAAATCTCCTCTATATTGTGCATGCTAACACTATACAGCTGTCAAAAAACTGTCACCGTCACTGGTCTGTAAATGTATACCCCCTCTGTCACTGGGTAACAAAATACATAAACTCCAGGATGACAGTGCCCAGTATAAATGTAGCCACCAATCAGCAATCACTGTCCAGAGTCTAAACCAAAAATGGGCCGGCTCCTAAACTTTCATTCCTGCTTTTTAAATAAAGATACCAAGAGAACGAAGAAAAATTGATAATAGGAGTAAATTAGAAAGTTGCTTAAAATTGCATGCTCTATCTGATACATAAAAAAATGGGTTTCCCTTTAATCTACATTCATACTAAAATATATTGTCCTTTTAATGCAGCAATTTATTTGGCAAAGAAAAATATTAGGAAGAAGGGAATACTGGAAGAATATGAGAAGGTAAGTATAGATAAGAAAAACACAGATCTAAATAGCTCCGCACCAAAGCAACACATTAACCATTAAAGGAACACTCTTTTGTAAAAGATACGTAGTGCTTTTATATAGCGTTGCCCAGCATTTTCTCTGTCTTTATGTGGATTCATAGAATGTATTTCTATATTACATTAAAGGGACGTTTTACTCTGTTCCATCTAAAAATAGAATATTTGAAAAATGAATACGGTGCTTTGAGTTTTTGTGCTGAATAATCAAGCTAATTTCTGTGGGAGCTGTCCCTATTAGCCAATGAGCAACAGACACCTAGTTATGAGTTGTACACAGACATGCACTTCCTGTTGTATTTTCAATTTAAACAGCTTTTACATAACCTTTTTTTCATGCAAAAAATATTCGTATCTTTTACAATGCTTCAAGTTATTTCTGATGAATACATAAAAAACAGACTTTAAGGTTCTAATGTTTGAGTTTCCCAGTAGCTCCTTTTATTTTGCTTTCCAGGAAAACTACAGCAACTTGAATAAGAAAATTAACCACAAATGGGATTTTGTTGTTATGCAAGCTAAAGAACAGTACAAGTGAGTACAACAATCTATAGACTACAAATGTGCATGTGATCAGGGCCTCTGCAATTTGTTTAACATCTCCTTGATCAGTGGTCCCCAGAAAGCTGCATCTGTCCAAAGAGAACTGCAAATCCAGTGCACAGGGTGTGGGGGGGGGCTCTAGAGGGGAGCAAGGCGTGCAGAGCACCTCACATCTTCTGTTTTGCTCCCCATTGGGCTGCGGAGGACAGTAAAAAAGGAAAATGACTACTTCCTGCCCCTGTCCTTTAGGCAGGCCCCGTAAAACAAATGCCTAACCACACCCTCAGAACTCATACAACTCCACCTCCCCCATTCCTGACCTATTGAACACCATAACTACACCTCACCCACCCGTGGAAGGGACAATCTAGTCATGATTCAGATAGGGCATGTAATTTTAAACAACTTTCCAATTTACTTTTATCATGCATTTTGCTTTGTTTTCTTGGAAGTCTTAGCTAAAAGCTAAACCTAGGTAGGCTCATATGCTAATTTATTATCGGTCATTGTGTGCACAGTGATGCAGGGAATATACACATATAGCCTGATGATCCAGAGCTCTCTGGTATGATGAGATTATCTAAGAAAATAGGATATATAGGAGCGCCAATGGCTAAGATATACCACAGGAGTCAAAATATTAAAATCGAATATTTGTACAAGTATTTAATAAAATCTGCGTAGATAAAAAATAACAAAAATTGACAGAAATTGACAAAAACTAACAAAAATTAACAGATAATGAGATCAGAATATTAGACCGAACTGATGAACTCACTAGGGTACAAATTCTAGGGATAATATCCCTTTGATTCCTACTGCATGGATATAATCCAAAAATGAATTGGTACAGCTCATTTGTTTAAAAATGAGATCGTGAAATGTATGTGTCAATATAACCAAAAAAATAAAAATGGATTCGAATAAAGAAAAATGAAAGGAAATATAATTGTGAAAAAATCCAATAAAGGATTAGTTTCTTAGTGAAAGACCCATATTATGAGTCTAAAAATAAATTTCCTTTATCAAATTTGAATGGATAGTGATAAAAAATGTATATATATATATGTATAAAAACAAATCAAATATTTGTGATATATAATATTCCTGTGTATAATGTGCAATAATATAATACAATCAAAAATGAGTGAGTTAATGCAATACAATCAAAATTAAGTGGGTTTAACCATTTAAAACCTAAAGCTCAACTAAGCTGGTACCAGCTATAATTAAATTAGCTTTGGGACACACCGGTCCGTTCTAATAATAAAACTTTCTAATAATTGATATATATCCGGTTATAAAATCATATCGTATTACAATTTGTAGAACAATCAAATAATAAACAATTATAACATTTATGTCATCATTATAAACGATTAGATGAAAGAAGAATAATAATATAAAAAATATATATAAAAGACAGATGAAAAAAAGTCCAAAATCTATCAAATCCTGATGAAATGTAAGTAGTAACTCCTTCCTTGAAAGTCTAATTTGAATAAAGTCCTTGAGTATATTGAAGTCCAAAGTCCTAATCCTTAGATACAGGTATATATAAAAAACCTAAAAGAAAAAAAAGGAAAAAAGTGCACTAAACAAATGTGCTTTTTGGGGTATGGACTATTGAAAATAGTCTTACCATTCAAAGCCCGGTCCTGGATATGATTAGCCTCTCAATCTTGGTTTTCGGATAGTCGTCTACGCGTTTCGGCCCTCTGAATGGGGCCTTTTTCAAGACATGTGGAGGCTAAATCAATGCTGACCTTTTATATTTTTGTTTTGGGCGTTTTTCACAATTGCGCCAAAAAAATTGCGCCAAGAAATCCCGCCAAAAATCGAGTCCGATATTGCCAGTTTGTTTGTTACCACTATATCTCACTTCCGCTCAACATCCGGATGTCTATGTACTAGGTACTTCCGGTTTTTACCACTTCCGGTTTCGCGGAACCATTTTACGAACGGGCAAGAAGGAACAACAAATTTTCGGCTAGACCGGATATCAATATGTGCGGTTCTTCCGGTTTAAGGAAACCATTTTGGAAAAGGGCAAATTTTGACTGATATCGGGCTAATATATCCAGGACTTACAATATTTATCATGTACATTTATTTCCATGACAATAATAACTCTATTTCTTATTGTATTATTCAGTGTCTCATATATGATAAACTTAAATACCAATTGAAATGGACATAAGAGAAATTGTTGTTATATAAAATTCAGACAATAAATAAGTGAAGTGAGTATTTTAAAAAATTACTAAAATATAAAATTACAAAAAATTTACAAATATGTAGTAATCTTAGATGGGTTTAGAGATGTTCTTTGTATTTAACTTTCAATGTATTTTGATCTAGTCTTAAACTCCCTAATCTAATGCTGGATTGGTGCATGATACTTTCATTAGGTATTTTTTACTACCGTTATTTGGCAGTTAGACAATATCTTATTTTTTGTTATTAGGTGATCTGGTGTATTTTATCTCAAAGAAGATACTGAGACCTATTAATTTCTCAATATGGATTGCTTTTAGTAAACTCCAATTGACTTTAGAATGAGGTTCACGAAATCTAGACATATGTTCCCTAATCTAATGTTAGACATCTTTTCTTTTTTATTGGATAATCAGATGTGTTTTATACTGAGACCTATAGATTTCTTTTAGATCTTAAAGAGGATGCTGGGACCTATAAATTTCTTTAAATTGCCCAATGTGGATTGCTTTTGCTAAATTCAAATTAAGTTTAAACTGAGGTTCAAGAAATAAATGAGAGAGATTAGTTTATTAGAAGAGGTGGACGATCTCAAAGTCAGCATTGAGACCTTTTGGATGGATACAGTCTAGGTTAAAAATCCATTTTGATTCTATTTTCAATAGTTTTGATTCCATATCTCCTCCTCTCCAATCTTTGTTCACTTTGCATATTCCCATGTATTTCAAGCTTTTATCACTCCCACCATGTACTTCTTTGAAGTGTTTATAGAGTGGTAAATCAACCTTCTTCCATTTGATCTGTAACAGATGTTCACGGATTCGGTCTCTCAGTTTTCTAGAGGTCTGGCCCACATACTGCAGGCCACACCCACACTCGACCAAATATATTACAGAATGGTCAGTACATCTTATAGTTTGTTTTATGTGAAAGACTTCATTTGATACTTTAGACTTGATCGTGCTGGTTTTTATTCCATGTGAGCATGCTTTACAAAAGTGGCATGGGTAGAAACCGCATAATTTTTTGCCCATGATGTCTAAAGAATTCTTAGCTTTATTTTCTTTAGGTATACTTGGAGCCAGAATCGATTTTAGATTGTTGGCCTTTCTATAGACAAAATTGGGTTGTTCTGTTAGATGTTCGCCTATAGTATCGTCATTTCTGAGTATATGCCAGTGTCTCTTGATTATATCTTCAATTACTTTTTTTCTTTCACCATATTGGGTTATAAAAGGAATTTTCAGGCCTTCAAACTTGTCTTTAGTTGGTTTCACCTTGTATGTGAGAAGAGAATCTCTTTTTATGTTGTTCACTTCTGTGATGGTCTTATCTACAAAGGATTCATCATATCCTCTTTCCAAGAATCTGGTTTTTAGCATTGATGATTGCTTAGTCCACATTTCTTCACTTGAGCAATTTTTTCGGATTCGTAACAGTTGTCCTTTCGGGATATTCGATATCCATTTCCTATGATGGCAACTTGTGTGATGGATATAATTGTTAGAGTCTACTTCCTTGAAGTGGGTTGATGTTACAATTCTTCCCTTTATCACTTTTATATCCAGATCTAGAAAGGTGATGTGATCTTTGCTGATGGTGTTAGTAAATCTCAAATTGGACTGGTTCTGATTCATTACGTCTAGTGTGTGTCTTAGATCTTCTTCACTCCCCTTCCAGATGATTAGGAGGTCATCTATATACCTTTTATAAAGGACCAGGTCCGCGCCCGCCGGACAGGAGTCCCAGAAAATAGTTTCCCATCTTCCCATATAGAGATTGGCGTAACTAGGCGCGAACCTGGTCCCCATGGCTGTCCCACACACTTGTCGATAGAACACATTATCGCAATAAAAATAATTATGTTGAAGGATATATTCTATTCCGTCCAGTATGAACCTCTTTTGGGGTTGTGGCATACTGTCATCTTTATCTAGGAAGTGACTAATAGACTCTAATCCTTTCTCATGCGGAATTGAGGTGTATAGTGATGTTACATCACTAGTGATTAGGATATAGCTTTCATCCCATTCCATGTCTTTTAGTATATTCAATACTTCGGTGGAGTCCCTTAGATATGAAGGTAGTGATCTAACGTAAGGTTGAAGTTTTTTATCTATATATTCAGATAAATTGCTTGACACCGATCCTATGCCTGATATTATTGGCCGTCCGGGTGGGTTGGCTAAGTTCTTATGAATTTTAGGCAGGTGATAGAGTACTGGGATCTTGGGATGTTTCACGCTTAAATAACGAAATTCATTATTATTGAGGATACCCAATTCGTTAGCTTCAGTGAGTAGATCGTCGAGGGTTCTTTTGTACTCATTAGTTGGGTTGACTTTCAAAATTTCATAGGTAGCTTTGTCTCCTAAAATTCTTCCAGATTCTTTCTTGTAGTCCATCTTGTTCATTATCACGATCCCCCCACCTTTGTCGGCTGATTTAATGACAATGTCGTGGTTCTTTTCTAATTTAGATATGGTATTGAATTGTTGGGCACTGAGATTTCTTTTATATGCCTTGTTTGTTTTTAATTTCTTTATGTCATTGCATACCATTGTTTCGAATGCTTCGATAGCCGGTCCTTTACAGTGGGTGGGGTAGAAATGGGACTTCGGTTTAAGATCAGAGTGTTGGAATTGATCCTCTGTTGTGGTAATTCCTGGGGTAAAGGTACCTCTCTCTATTGGTGACTTTAAGAAATATCTCTTTAATGTGAGTTTTCTTATAAACTCCTTCGTATTTAGATATGTTTGGAACTTGTCCAATCCTCTGGATGGAGCATATGAAAGACCTAACCCCAACAATTCTTTTTCTTCACTTTCCAAATTGATGTTACTCAGATTGAAGATTCCTTTGACATCTCCTTTTCTATCCTTATTTTTCTCTTTTTCATCTGTGGCTTGTCCAATTTCTAGTGTTTCTAATGTTGTTTTGACCAGATGGGGTCTGTTCTTATATCTAGATCCCGACCTTCGTCCCCTGTGTGTCTTCTTTTTACTGGGGTATCCACATCTTCCAATGCAATCTGCTTCCTTTTCCCTCTTTGTTCCAACACTGGGGGGTCGTTCCGGCCCACCTCTAAAAAAGGAGTGGTGGAAGTGGATGCTGCATAGTTAACATCTCTAGGTGTATCCGTTGGTCTTCTTATATTAGGAGTTGCCAAGGGGGAAAATCTGTTGGTTACCTCAATGGTGTTGTTTCTCCAATCTTGGTGAGGTCCCCTGTAGTTTCTTTGGGGAGGGTGGTTCATCATCTGGTCACTGTATTGATATTCGCTGTGTAGGTCTCTTGGTCGATGTTGTTGATCAAAGTCTAAATTGCCATACCTTTGTGGGAACTGTCCATGATTTTCTTTATTCATAAACGGCTGGTGAGATCTGTGGTTATACCCATTATTCCAACTTGATGATTGGTAATTTCTTCTTGATTGGTATTGAGATGTGTTGTAAGGCTCGTAGTTCCCATAAGACCTATGATGGTGACGGGAATTGTTGTACCAATTTCCTCCATGTGTATTAAAACCTCTATAGTTTCTATTATTAACATAGGGTCTTTGGTATCCCATATTTGGATTTTCTCTTTGTTGGTAGTCTTGATTATTATCATCATATGGTCTTCTTAATTGTGGTCTGTAGGAGGAACCGTTTGTCATATTTCTATGGGCTCTTGGTCCTCGTATGTTGTTGATAGGTCTATTTAAGTGACCTTCTTTGGGATAAGTCTCTATCCAATTTTCTTTGATTGAAGCCTTTGTTGGATTAGTTGTTATCACTGATTCAATTAGCATTGGATCGTTCCCGTTGTTTTCAGGGTTTTCTGAATTCTCTTGAATTGCATTGAGGTCCCTATTGATTTTCTTGGTTTTTTTTAGCAATGGTGTCGTCTTTAAGTTTGTTTATTTTAGAATAGAGATGTTCTTGTTTCTCCTTAAAAGTCTGGGAGTCTTTATATAATTCCATATTCTTTTCTTCAATCGATATTTCAGAGTCTAATTGAGTTAATAACAGCTCTCTGTATTTGATAATAAGTCTCATTAAATCTTGTGAAGCCTCAGTAATAACTTTATTCCAATTGTCGGTAAACTCTTTCGAGTTGGTATTGAATGAGCAATCTTTGTTTATCATCAAACCTTTAGGTACAATATTCAATTCAAGGCATTTTTTCAAAAAGGAAATCTCAATTTTATACTTGGTCTCAGATACCAATAACTTTTCTAAATTCTTGAAAATGGTATTAATATCAGTTACAATATTTGTGCCTGTAGCGTTATCCCTATTCAGGGCTATATTTATATCAGAGCTCACATCGGCTCTTAAATTTCTGATGGAGAGAGAAGTTTCCATTTTATAAATAGATTAGCAGATATTTGATATATATCAGATTGTTTCTAAAAAGTATTTTAATATACTTCAAGCAATTGCTTCAAAAATTACTTCAAACTATTAAAAAGTTACTTCCAAAAGTTACTAAAAACAATTGTTCCAAAAATTACTTTAAAAATTGCTTTAAAAATTCCTTCACGAAATTATTACAAAATATTTACTACAAATAATTACTTCAACAAATTTTCAACAAACTTTATAAATTTCCAAAAATTTTTATAAAATTCCAAAAACCTCTTAAAAATTTTTTCAAAAAAATTTTTTTAAAAAAAAAAATTTTTTCTTCCACTCCTGTGTCCGGCTGCTGTTACTTGTTTAGGTAAAGACACAACAATTATATATAAAAATAAGTAACCAGCGCCTAGGATCGATATCTGCTCACTATAATAAAGACCCCCTAAATAGGTCTAAGAAACAGAACACAGAAAATAGGATATATAGGAGCGCCAATGGCTAAGATATACCACAGGAGTCAAAATATTAAAATCGAATATTTGTACAAGTATTTAATAAAATCTGCGTAGATAAAAAATAACAAAAATTGACAGAAATTGACAAAAACTAACAAAAATTAACAGATAATGAGATCAGAATATTAGACCGAACTGATGAACTCACTAGGGTACAAATTCTAGGGATAATATCCCTTTGATTTCTACTGCATGGATATAATCCAAAAATGAATTGGTACAGCTCATTTGTTTAAAAATGAGATCGTGAAATGTATGTGTCAATATAACCAAAAAAATAAAAATGGATTAGAATAAAGAAAAATGAAAGGAAATATAATTGTGAAAAAATCCAATAAAGGATTAGTTTCTTAGTGAAAGACCCATATTATGAGTCTAAAAATAAATTTCCTTTATCAAATTTGAATGGATAGTGATAAAAAATGTATATATATATATGTATAAAAACAAATCAAATCTTTGTGATATATAATATTCCTGTGTATAATGTGCAATAATATAATACAATCAAAAATGAGTGAGTTAATGCAATACAATCAAAATTAAGTGGGTTTAACCATTTAAAACCTAAAGCTCAACTAAGCTGGTACCAGGTATAATTAAATTAGCTTTGGGACACACCGGTCCGTTCTAATAATAAAACTTTCTAATAATTGATATATATCCGGTTATAAAATCATATCGTATTACAATTTGTAGAACAATCAAATAATAAACAATTATAACATTTATGTCATCATTATAAACGATTAGATGAAAGAAGAATAATAATATAAAAAATATATATAAAAGACAGATGAAAAAAAGTCCAAAATCTATCAAATCCTGATGAAATGTAAGTAGTAACTCCTTCCTTGAAAGTCTAATTTGAATAAAGTCCTTGAGTATATTGAAGTCCAAAGTCCTAATCCTTAGATAGAGGTATATATAAAAAACCTAAAAGAAAAAAAAGGAAAAAAGTGCACTAAACAAATGTGCTTTTTGGGGTATGGACTATTGAAAATAGTCTTACCATTCAAAGCCCGGTCCTGGATATGATTAGCCTCTCAATCTTGGTTTTCGGATAGTCGTCTACGCGTTTCGGCCCTCCACATGTCTTGAAAAAGGCCCCGTTCAGAGGGCCGAAACGCGTAGACGACTATCCGAAAACCAAGATTGAGAGGCTAATCATATCCAGGACCGGGCTTTGAATGGTAAGACTATTTTCAATAGTCCATACCCCAAAAAGCACATTTGTTTAGTGCACTTTTTTCCTTTTTTTTCTTTTAGGTTTTTTATATATACCTCTATCTAAGGATTAGGACTTTGGACTTCAATATACTCAAGGACTTTATTCAAATTAGACTTTCAAGGAAGGAGTTACTACTTACATTTCATCAGGATTTGATAGATTTTGGACTTTTTTTCATCTGTCTTTTATATATATTTTTTATATTATTATTCTTCTTTCATCTAATCGTTTATAATGATGACATAAATGTTATAATTGTTTATTATTTGATTGTTCTACAAATTGTAATACGATATGATTTTATAACCGGATATATATCAATTATTAGAAAGTTTTATTATTAGAACGGACCGGTGTGTCCCAAAGCTAATTTAATTATAGCTGGTACCAGCTTAGTTGAGCTTTAGGTTTTAAATGGTTAAACCCACTTAATTTTGATTGTATTGCATTAACTCACTCATTTTTGATTGTATTATATTATTGCACATTATACACAGGAATATTATATATCACAAAGATTTGATTTGTTTTTATACATATATATATATATACATTTTTTATCACTATCCATTCAAATTTGATAAAGGAAATTTATTTTTAGACTCATAATATGGGTCTTTCACTAAGAAACTAATCCTTTATTGGATTTTTTCACAATTATATTTCCTTTCATTTTTCTTTATTCGAATCCATTTTTATTTTTTTGGTTATATTGACACATACATTTCACGATCTCATTTTTAAACAAATGAGCTGTACCAATTCATTTTTGGATTATATCCATGCAGTAGGAATCAAAGGGATATTATCCCTAGAATTTGTACCCTAGTGAGTTCATCAGTTCGGTCTAATATTCTGATCTCATTATCTGTTAATTTTTGTTAGTTTTTGTCAATTTCTGTCAATTTTTGTTATTTTTTATCTACGCAGATTTTATTAAATACTTGTACAAATATTCGATTTTAATATTTTGACTCCTGTGGTATATCTTAGCCATTGGCGCTCCTATATATCCTATTTTCTGTGTTCTGTTTCTTAGACCTATTTAGGGGGTCTTTATTATAGTGAGCAGATATCGATCCTAGGCGCTGGTTACTTATTTTTATATATAATTGTTGTGTCTTTACCTAAACAAGTAACAGCAGCCGGACACAGGAGTGGAAGAAAAATTTTTTTGAGGAAAAAATTTTTTGAAAAAATTTTTTGAAAAAATTTTTAAGAGGTTTTTGGAATTTTATAAAATTTTTGGAAATTTATAAAGTTTGTTGAAAATTTGTTGAAGTAATTATTTGTAGTAAATATTTTGTAATAATTTCGTGAAGGAATTTTTAAAGTAATTTTTAAAGTAATTTTTGGAACAATTGTTTTTAGTAACTTTTGGAAGTAACTTTTTAATAGTTTGAAGTAATTTTTGAAGCAATTGCTTGAAGTATATTAAAATACTTTTTAGAAACAATCTGATATATATCAAATATCTGCTAATCTATTTATAAAATGGAAACTTCTCTCTCCATCAGAAATTTAAGAGCCGATGTGAGCTCTGATATAAATATAGCCCTGAATAGGGATAACGCTACAGGCACAAATATTGTAACTGATATTAATACCATTTTCAAGAATTTAGAAAAGTTATTGGTATCTGAGACCAAGTATAAAATTGAGATTTCCTTTTTGAAAAAATGCCTTGAATTGAATATTGTACCTAAAGGTTTGATGATAAACAAAGATTGCTCATTCAATACCAACTCGAAAGAGTTTACCGACAATTGGAATAAAGTTATTACTGAGGCTTCACAAGATTTAATGAGACTTATTATTAAATACAGAGAGCTGTTATTAACTCAATTAGACTCTGAAATATCGATTGAAGAAAAGAATATGGAATTATATAAAGACTCCCAGACTTTTAAGGAGAAACAAGAACATCTCTATTCTAAAATAAACAAACTTAAAGACGACACCATTGCTAAAAAAACCAAGAAAATCAATAGGGACCTCAATGCAATTCAAGAGAATTCAGAAAACCCTGAAAACAACGGGAACGATCCAATGCTAATTGAATCAGTGATAACAACTAATCCAACAAAGGCTTCAATCAAAGAAAATTGGATAGAGACTTATCCCAAAGAAGGTCACTTAAATAGACCTATCAACAACATACGAGGACCAAGAGCCCATAGAAATATGACAAACGGTTCCTCCTACAGACCACAATTAAGAAGACCATATGATGATAATAATCAAGACTACCAACAAAGAGAAAATCCAAATATGGGATACCAAAGACCCTATGTTAATAATAGAAACTATAGAGGTTTTAATACACATGGAGGAAATTGGTACAACAATTCCCGTCACCATCATAGGTCTTATGGGAACTACGAGCCTTACAACACATCTCAATACCAATCAAGAAGAAATTACCAATCATCAAGTTGGAATAATGGGTATAACCACAGATCTCACCAGCCGTTTATGAATAAAGAAAATCATGGACAGTTCCCACAAAGGTATGGCAATTTAGACTTTGATCAACAACATCGACCAAGAGACCTACACAGCGAATATCAATACAGTGACCAGATGATGAACCACCCTCCCCAAAGAAACTACAGGGGACCTCACCAAGATTGGAGAAACAACACCATTGAGGTAACCAACAGATTTTCCCCCTTGGCAACTCCTAATATAAGAAGACCAACGGATACACCTAGAGATGTTAACTATGCAGCATCCACTTCCACCACTCCTTTTTTAGAGGTGGGCCGGAACGACCCCCCAGTGTTGGAACAAAGAGGGAAAAGGAAGCAGATTGCATTGGAAGATGTGGATACCCCAGTAAAAAGAAGACACACAGGGGACGAAGGTCGGGATCTAGATATAAGAACAGACCCCATCTGGTCAAAACAACATTAGAAACACTAGAAATTGGACAAGCCACAGATGAAAAAGAGAAAAATAAGGATAGAAAAGGAGATGTCAAAGGAATCTTCAATCTGAGTAACATCAATTTGGAAAGTGAAGAAAAAGAATTGTTGGGGTTAGGTCTTTCATATGCTCCATCCAGAGGATTGGACAAGTTCCAAACATATCTAAATACGAAGGAGTTTATAAGAAAACTCACATTAAAGAGATATTTCTTAAAGTCACCAATAGAGAGAGGTACCTTTACCCCAGGAATTACCACAACAGAGGATCAATTCCAACACTCTGATCTTAAACCGAAGTCCCATTTCTACCCCACCCACTGTAAAGGACCGGCTATCGAAGCATTCGAAACAATGGTATGCAATGACATAAAGAAATTAAAAACAAACAAGGCATATAAAAGAAATCTCAGTGCCCAACAATTCAATACCATATCTAAATTAGAAAAGAACCACGACATTGTCATTAAATCAGCCGACAAAGGTGGGGGGATCGTGATAATGAACAAGATGGACTACAAGAAAGAATCTGGAAGAATTTTAGGAGACAAAGCTACCTATGAAATTTTGAAAGTCAACCCAACTAATGAGTACAAAAGAACCCTCGACGATCTACTCACTGAAGCTAACGAATTGGGTATCCTCAATAATAATGAATTTCGTTATTTAAGCGTGAAACATCCCAAGATCCCAGTACTCTATCACCTGCCTAAAATTCATAAGAACTTAGCCAACCCACCCGGACGGCCAATAATATCAGGCATAGGATCGGTGTCAAGCAATTTATCTGAATATATAGATAAAAAACTTCAACCTTACGTTAGATCACTACCTTCATATCTAAGGGACTCCACCGAAGTATTGAATATACTAAAAGACATGGAATGGGATGAAAGCTATATCCTAATCACTAGTGATGTAACATCACTATACACCTCAATTCCGCATGAGAAAGGATTAGAGTCTATTAGTCACTTCCTAGATAAAGATGACAGTATGCCACAACCCCAAAAGAGGTTCATACTGGACGGAATAGAATATATCCTTCAACATAATTATTTTTATTGCGATAATGTGTTCTATCGACAAGTGTGTGGGACAGCCATGGGGACCAGGTTCGCGCCTAGTTACGCCAATCTCTATATGGGAAGATGGGAAACTATTTTCTGGGACTCCTGTCCGGCGGGCGCGGACCTGGTCCTTTATAAAAGGTATATAGATGACCTCCTAATCATCTGGAAGGGGAGTGAAGAAGATCTAAGACACACACTAGACGTAATGAATCAGAACCAGTCCAATTTGAGATTTACTAACACCATCAGCAAAGATCACATCACCTTTCTAGATCTGGATATAAAAGTGATAAAGGGAAGAATTGTAACATCAACCCACTTCAAGGAAGTAGACTCTAACAATTATATCCATCACACAAGTTGCCATCATAGGAAATGGATATCGAATATCCCGAAAGGACAACTGTTACGAATCCGAAAAAATTGCTCAAGTGAAGAAATGTGGACTAAGCAATCATCAATGCTAAAAACCAGATTCTTGGAAAGAGGATATGATGAATCCTTTGTAGATAAGACCATCACAGAAGTGAACAACATAAAAAGAGATTCTCTTCTCACATACAAGGTGAAACCAACTAAAGACAAGTTTGAAGGCCTGAAAATTCCTTTTATAACCCAATATGGTGAAAGAAAAAAAGTAATTGAAGATATAATCAAGAGACACTGGCATATACTCAGAAATGACGATACTATAGGCGAACATCTAACAGAACAACCCAATTTTGTCTATAGAAAGGCCAACAATCTAAAATCGATTCTGGCTCCAAGTATACCTAAAGAAAATAAAGCTAAGAATTCTTTGGACATCATGGGCAAAAAATTATGCGGTTTCTACCCATGCCACTTTTGTAAAGCATGCTCACATGGAATAAAAACCAGCATGATCAAGTCTAAAGTATCAAATGAAGTCTTTCATATAAAACAAACTATAAGATGTACTGACCATTCTGTAATATATTTGGTCGAGTGTGGGTGTGGCCTGCAGTATGTGGGGCAGACCTCTAGAAAACTGAGAGACCGAATCCGTGAACATCTGTTACAGATCAAATGGAAGAAGGTTGATTTACCACTCTATAAACACTTCAAAGAAGTACATGGTGGGAGTGATAAAAGCTTGAAATACATGGGAATATGCAAAGTGAACAAAGATTGGAGAGGAGGAGATATGGAATCAAAACTATTGAAAATAGAATCAAAATGGATTTTTAACCTAGACTGTATCCATCCAAAAGGTCTCAATGCTGACTTTGAGATCGTCCACCTCTTCTAATAAACTAATCTCTCTCATTTATTTCTTGAACCTCAGTTTAAACTTAATTTGAATTTAGCAAAAGCAATCCACATTGGGCAATTTAAAGAAATTTATAGGTCCCAGCATCCTCTTTAAGATCTAAAAGAAATCTATAGGTCTCAGTATAAAATACATCTGATTATCCAATAAAAAAGAAAAGATGTCTAACATTAGATTAGGGAACATATGTCTAGATTTCGTGAACCTCATTCTAAAGTCAATTGGAGTTTATTAAAAGCAATCCATATTGAGAAATTAATAGGTCTCAGTATCTTCTTTGAGATAAAATACACCAGATCACCTAATAACAAAAAATAAGATATTGTCGAACTGCCAAATAACGGTAGTAAAAAATACCTAATGAAAGTATCATGCACCAATCCAGCATTAGATTAGGGAGTTTAAGACTAGATCAAAATACATTGAAAGTTAAATACAAAGAACATCTTTAAACCCATCTAAGATTACTACATATTTGTAAAATTTTTTGTAATTTTATATTTTAGTAATTTTTTAAAATACTCACTTCACTTATTTATTGTCTGAATTTTATATAACAACAATTTCTCTTATGTCCATTTCAATTGGTATTTAAGTTTATCATATATGAGACACTGAATAATACAATAAGAAATAGAGTTATTATTGTCATGGAAATAAATGTACATGATAAATATTGTAAGTCCTGGATATATTAGCCCGATATCAGTCAAAATTTGCCCTTTTCCAAAATGGTTTCCTTAAACCGGAAGAACCGCACATATTGATATCCGGTCTAGCCGAAAATTTGTTGTTCCTTCTTGCCCGTTCGTAAAATGGTTCCGCGAAACCGGAAGTGGTAAAAACCGGAAGTACCTAGTACATAGACATCCGGATGTTGAGCGGAAGTGAGATATAGTGGTAACAAACAAACTGGCAATATCGGACTCGATTTTTGGCGGGATTTCTTGGCGCAATTTTTTTGGCGCAATTGTGAAAAACGCCCAATACAAAAATATAAAAGGTCAGCATTGATTTAGCCTCCACATGTCTTGAAAAAGGCCCCATTCAGAGGGCCGAAACGCGTAGACGACTATCCGAAAACCAAGATTGAGAGGCTAATCATATCCAGGACCGGGCTTTGAATGGTAAGACTATTTTCAATAGTCCATACCCCAAAAAGCACATTTGTTTAGTGCACTTTTTTCCTTTTTTTTCTTTTAGGTTTTTTATATATACCTCTATCTAAGGATTAGGACTTTGGACTTCAATATACTCAAGGACTTTATTCAAATTAGACTTTCAAGGAAGGAGTTACTACTTACATTTCATCAGGATTTGATAGATTTTGGACTTTTTTTCATCTGTCTTTTATATATATTTTTTATATTATTATTCTTCTTTCATCTAATCGTTTATAATGATGACATAAATGTTATAATTGTTTATTATTTGATTGTTCTACAAATTGTAATACGATATGATTTTATAACCGGATATATATCAATTATTAGAAAGTTTTATTATTAGAACGGACCGGTGTGTCCCAAAGCTAATTTAATTATAGCTGGTACCAGCTTAGTTGAGCTTTAGGTTTTAAATGGTTAAACCCACTTAATTTTGATTGTATTGCATTAACTCACTCATTTTTGATTGTATTATATTATTGCACATTATACACAGGAATATTATATATCACAAAGATTTGATTTGTTTTTATACATATATATATATACATTTTTTATCACTATCCATTCAAATTTGATAAAGGAAATTTATTTTTAGACTCATAATATGGGTCTTTCACTAAGAAACTAATCCTTTATTGGATTTTTTCACAATTATATTTCCTTTCATTTTTCTTTATTCGAATCCATTTTTATTTTTTTGGTTATATTGACACATACATTTCACGATCTCATTTTTAAACAAATGAGCTGTACCAATTCATTTTTGGATTATATCCATGCAGTAGGAATCAAAGGGATATTATCCCTAGAATTTGTACCCTAGTGAGTTCATCAGTTCGGTCTAATATTCTGATCTCATTATCTGTTAATTTTTGTTAGTTTTTGTCAATTTCTGTCAATTTTTGTTATTTTTTATCTACGCAGATTTTATTAAATACTTGTACAAATATTCGATTTTAATATTTTGACTCCTGTGGTATATCTTAGCCATTGGCGCTCCTATATATCCTATTTTCTGTGTTCTGTTTCTTAGACCTATTTAGGGGGTCTTTATTATAGTGAGCAGATATCGATCCTAGGCGCTGGTTACTTATTTTTATATATAATTGTTGAGATTATCTAAGAAGAAGTACTAGGAGGCCCCTCAAAGAGCGTTTATCTTACAATGCAGGGTTCTAGGTGTGACGGAGAGACACCTACATTATAATCAGTGTTTCTTCTAAGGGCAATTTTGTGTGCGGCCCAGCAGTGATACAGTTAATATGAGAACCATATAGGGTTGCCACCTTTTCCTCAAAAAAATACCGGCCATGGATGAGGGCGCAGCCACAAAAGGGTGGGGCCACAAAAGGGCGGAGCCAAAAAGGCAGATTCAGTGATTCACACCTTGTCACTTCTCTCCCCAGTCTTGGAACACTTTCTTTGATATGCTTTTAACCACATGGCACTGGTTCTATTTGCAAATTAAAAGCAAGATATAAAAAGTCCCTCAGAGTTACAATACAAAGGTAAGATTACAAACTGGGATTTAAAAACGCTGTATCAGTTTCGCTCTATCAACAGTCATGAAATGTTACTATGTGTCTCTGTATCTCTATACAAAAGTGTCACACCCTTCCTGGTGACGTGATGCGCATCTGACATATATTTCTCTGCAGAAGCGGGCTTTTCCAGGATAACACACTTTTACCTTATGATCCTTTTAAAATGAATGATCCATTCTAATTGGTCCTCATGATTAGCCCTTTATGTCTAAAAATAAATACCTAGAGCTCTAAAGAAAGTATAAGATCAGCAAAAGTAGAAAAGACTTTTAATAAGAAAGCAATCAAACTTCCTCATTTTCAAAAAGGTTGGACAGGGCCGTCCTAAAAGAAGGAACCAGACCTGGCTCATGCACAGCTCACAAACAAGCCTGCAGGAGCGGTGAACCTGTAGAGAAAGTGAAAACTATTCGTGCGCAGAATATATCTTAAACCTCAAGTACCTCACTCACCTCCTCACACAGAGCCCGGCGCGCACGTTGTTGTTATGAGCATCCTTAGGGGGCGGGGTTAAGGAGTTGTGCTGATGACGTCACGCTGGTTACACGCTGCCCGCTGGTATCAATAAGTAGCAGAGGCACATCAACGGCCGTTACTCCGCCCCAATGTGATGTCACTGTGCAGCCAGCTGATGGGGAGGAGAAACTGACTACTGCTGGTCTTTTTTTTTTTACCACCATAAACTTTATTTACAAAACACTAATATTTAACTTGAGTGAAAACCTGATTTTGCGTTTACTAATACCAGCACCTAATCACTGATTACTGAATGTGCCGTTAAAATACCGGCTGGGTGGCAACCCTAGAACCATACCTTGCATTCAGCATTGTGCACTGTTTGCTAATTGCAGGGTGTGCACACAAACTGGCCTTAGAGGGAACACTGATTACAATATAAGATCTAAAAAAAAAACCTCAAAGGTTTTGCATGATTTTTGTCTATTTTAGCGAGTGTTTGATCATTGAATTTGGTTGCCATTACTGCCATTTTTTTTTGTTTTGTTTAACAAAATGGTGATTTTTTTCACTAGGTAATATTTATGTATTAGGTTTAATGCCCTTATTCTAAAAAAAATGCATATTAATTTAAAACTAGATTCTAAAACATTTTACTTATCTATGTAACTAAGAAAAAAGTATAATATTCAAATGGTAGTACCTTACTAGCTTTTTAATGGTTTAAAATCATACACTCCACGTCATTTTAAAGGGATAGTAAACACCAAAAATGTTATTGCTTAAAAAGATAGATAATCCCTTTATTTACATTTCCTCAGTTTTGCGTAACCAACACTGTTATATTAATATACTTTTTACCTCTGTAATTACCTTGTAACTAAACTTCTGCTTACTGCCTCCTTATCTCAGATCTTTGGACAGTCTTGTATTTCATGGAATTAGTGCTGACTTAAATAACTCCATGTGCATGAGCACAATGTTATCTAATATGAAACACACAAACTAACGCCCTCTAGCTGTGAAAAACTGTCAAATGCATTCAGATGAGAGGCAGCCTTCAAGGGCTTAGAAATTAGCATATGGGCCTACCTAGGTTTAGGTTTTAACTAAGAATAACAAGAGAACAAAGCAAGTTTGATGATAAAAGTAAATTAGAAAATTGTTTCAAATTACATGCCCTTACTGAATCATGAAAGTTTAATTTAGACTTTACTATCCCTTTAATTGTCTAAAAAACCTTGGACACCAAATTAAAAGAAATAAAAACTGTGTGTGTATAAATATATATATATATATAAAACACACAGTATATATAAATTATAATATGCTTTTAAAAAAATAAACATATAAATAAAATAAAAAAACACACAAAAGCACAGTAAGTGGTGTGTAGAAGGAAAGAGTATGGTGGCGCTGTTTGTTTTCCCTCAGGGATATGTATTGATCTGGCTTCTCTCCACTGCTTCTTCTTGAGACATAAAACCTCAGGAAAGCAGAACCAACATAATGCAGTACAGCCAGGAAATACAAATGCACTAAATGGAAAGTACTCACAGGGTTATGCGAATAAGACTAACTTTATTCAGGGCGCTGGAGTCTTCATAAAAAAATAGCAGTATCCGTTTAATAAATTAAAAAGCTTATACAATAAAAATCTCAACCAGTTCCGGTGACAAAGCACCTTTCTTCTGTTATGTGTGATCAGTCCACGGGTCATCATTACTTCTGGGATATAACTCCTCCCCAACAGGAAATGCAAGAGGATTCACCCAGCAGAGCTGCATATAGCTCCTCCCCTCTACGTCACTCCCAGTCATTCTCTTGCACCCAACGACTAGATAGGATGTGTGAGAGGACTATGGTGATTATACTTAGTTTTTATAACTTCAATCAAAAGTTTGTTATTTTACAATAGCACCGGAGCGTGTTATTACCTCTCTGGCAGAGTTTGAAGAAGAATCTACCAGAGTTTTTTACTATGATTTTAACCGGAGTAGTTAAGATCATATTGCTGTTTCTCGGCCATCTGAGGGAGGTAAAAGCTTCAGATCAGGGGACAGCGGGCAGATGAATCTGCATTGAGGTATGTAGCAGTTTTTATTTTCTGAATGGAATTGATGAGAAAATCCTGCCATACCGTTATAATAACATGTATGTATACTCTACACTTCAGTATTCTGGGGATGGTATTTCACTGGAATTACTCTGTTAAAAGTACATTAAACCTTTTAATAGGTATTTATTATGTTAAACGTTTTTGCTGGAATGTAGAATCGTTTGCATTTTCTGAGGTACTGAGTGAATAAATATTTGGGCATTATTTTTCCACTTGGCAGTTGCTTGTTTTAATTGTGACAGTTTCGTTTCTCTCTCACTGCTGTAGTGTGAGAGGGAGGGGCCGTTTTTGGCGCTCTTTGCTACGCATCAAAAATTTCCAGTCAGTTACTCTTGTATTTCCTGCATGATCCGGTTCATCTCTAACAGAACTCAGGGGTCTTCAAACTTCTTTGAAGGGAGGTAGATTCTCTCAGCAGAGCTGTGAGACTTATATATTGACTGTGATTAAAAACGTTGCTCTGTAATTTTTATGTTTCAAATTTAATTATTGTTACTTTACTAATGGGAACAAACCTTTGCTAAAAGTTGTGTTGTTTTCAAGGATTGATGCTTTAACTGTTTTTCAGTTCATTATTTCAACTGTCATTTAATCGTTTAGTGCTTCTTTGAGGCACAGTACGTTTTTGTTAAATAAGATTGTAACCAAGTTGCAAGTTTATTGCTAGTGTGTTAAACATGTCTGATTCAGAGGAAGATACCTGTGTCATTTGTTCCAATGCCAAGGTGGAGCCCAATAGAAATTTATGTACTAACTGTATTGATGCTACTTTAAATAAAAGCCAATCTGTACAAATTGAACAAATTTCACCAAATAGCGAGGGGAGAGTTATGCCGACTAACTCGCCTCACGTGTCAGTACCTGCATCTCCCGCCCGGGAGGTGCGTGATATTGTGGCGCCTAGTACATCTGGGCGGCCATTACAGATAACATTACAAGATATGGCTACTGTTATGACTGAAGTTTTGGCTAAATTACCAGAACTAAGAGGCAAGCGTGATCACTCTGGGGTGAGAACAGAGTGCGCTGATAATACTAGGGCCATGTCTGATACTGCGTCACAGCTTGCAGAGCATGAGGACGGAGAGCTTCATTCTGTGGGTGACGGTTCTGATCCAAACAGATTGGATTCAGATATTTCAAATTTTAAATTTAAATTGGAGAACCTCCGTGTATTACTAGGGGAGGTTTTAGCGGCTCTTAATGATTGTAACACTGTTGCAATACCAGAGAAATTGTGTAGGTTGGATAAATACTTTGCGGTACCGGCGAGTACTGACGTTTTTCCTATACCTAAGAGACTAACTGAAATTGTTACTAAGGAGTGGGATAGACCCGGTGTGCCGTTCTCACCCCCTCCAATATTTAGAAAGATGTTTCCAATAGATGCCACCACACGGGACTTATGGCAAACGGTCCCTAAGGTGGAGGGAGCAGTTTCTACTTTAGCTAAGCGTACCACTATCCCGGTGGAGGATAGCTGTGCTTTTTCAGATCCAATGGATAAAAAGTTAGAGGGTTACCGTAAGAAAATGTTTGTTCAACAAGGTTTTATATTGCAACCCCTTGCGTGCATCGCGCCGATTACGGCTGCGGCAGCATTTTGGATTGAGTCTCTGGAAGAGAACCTTAGTTCAGCTACGCTGGACGACATTACGGACAGGCTTAGAGTCCTTAAACTAGCTAATTCATTCATTTCGGAGGCCGTAGTACATTTAACCAAGCTTACGGCTAAGAATTCAGGATTCGCCATTCAGGCACGTAGGGCGCTGTGGCTAAAATCCTGGTCAGCTGATGTAACTTCTAAGTCCAAATTACTTAATATACCTTTCAAGGGGCAAACTTTATTTGGGCCCGGTTTGAAAGAAATTATCGCTGACATTACAGGAGGTAAGGGCCACGCCCTGCCTCAAGACAAAGCCAAAGCTAAGGCTAGACAGTCTAATTTTCGTCCCTTTCGGAATTTCAAAGCAGGAGCAGCACCAACTTCCACTGCACCAAAACAGGAAGGAGCTGTTGCTCGTTACAGACAAGGCTGGAAACCTAACCAGTCCTGGAACAAGGGCAAGCAGGCCAGGAAACCTGCTGCTGCCCCAAAGACAGCATGAATCGAGGGCCCCCGATCCGGGACCGGATCTAGTGGGGGGCAGACTCTCTCTCTTCGCCCAGGCTTGGGCAAGAGATGTTCAGGATCCCTGGGCGCTAGAGATCATATCTCAGGGATACCTTCTAGACTTCAAATTCTCTCCCCCAAGAGGGAGATTTCATCTGTCAAGGTTGTCAACAAACCAGATAAAGAAAGAAGCGTTTCTACGCTGTGTACAAGATCTGTTATTAATGGGAGTGATCCATCCGGTTCCGCGGTCGGAACAAGGACAAGGGTTTTACTCAAACCTGTTTGTGGTTCCCAAAAAAGAGGGAACTTTCAGGCCAATCTTGGATTTAAAGATCCTAAACAAATTCCTAAGAGTTCCATCGTTCAAAATGGAAACTATTCGGACAATCTTACCCATGATCCAAAAGGGTCAGTACATGACCACAGTGGATTTAAAGGATGCTTACCTTCACATACCGATTCACAAAGATCATTACCGGTATCTAAGGTTTGCCTTCTTAGACAGGCATTACCAGTTTGTAGCTCTTCCATTCGGATTGGCTACGGCTACAAGAATCTTCACAAAGGTTCTGGGTGCCCTTCTGGCGGTACTAAGACCGCGAGGAATTTCGGTAGCTCCGTACCTAGACGACATTCTGATACAAGCTTCAAGCTTTCAAACTGCCAAGTCTCATACAGAGTTAGTTCTGGCATTTCTAAGGTCGCATGGATGGAAAGTGAACGAAAAGAAGAGTTCTCTCTTTCCTCTCACAAGAGTTCCATTCTTGGGGACTCTTATAGATTCTGTAGAAATGAAGATTTATCTGACAGAAGACAGATTAACAAAGCTTCTAAATGCATGCCGTGTCCTTCATTCCATTCAACTCCCGTCAGTAGCTCAATGCATGGAGGTGATCGGCTTAATGGTAGCAGCAATGGACATAGTTCCCTTTGCACGTCTACACCTCAGACCGCTGCAATTGTGCATGCTGAGTCAGTGGAATGGGGATTACTCAGACTTGTCCCCTACTCTGAATCTGGATCAAGAGACCAGAAACTCTCTTCTATGGTGGCTTTCTCGGCCACATCTGTCCAGGGGAATGCCATTCAGCAGGCCGGACTGGACAATTGTAACAACAGACGCCAGCCTACTAGGTTGGGGCGCTGTCTGGAATTCTCTGAAGGCTCAGGGACAATGGAATCAGGAGGAAAGTCTCCTGCCAATAAACATTCTGGAATTGAGAGCAGTTCTCAATGCCCTTCTGGCTTGGCCCCAGTTAAAAACTCGGGGGTTCATCAGGTTTCAGTCGGACAACATCACGACTGTAGCTTACATCAACCATCAAGGAGGGACAAGAAGCTCCCTAGCAATGATGGAAGTATCAAAGATAATTCGCTGGGCAGAGTCTCACTCTTGCCACCTGTCAGCAATCCACATCCCGGGAGTGGAGAACTGGGAGGCGGATTTCTTGAGTCGCCAGACTTTTCATCCGGGGGAGTGGGAACTTCATCCGGAGGTCTTTGCCCAAATACTTCGAAGTTGGGGCAAACCAGAGATAGATCTCATGGCGTCTCGCCAGAACGCCAAACTTCCTCGCTACGGGTCCAGATCCAGGGATCCGGGAGCGGTTCTGATAGATGCTTTGACAGCACCTTGGAACTTCGGGATGGCTTATGTGTTTCCACCCTTCCCGCTGCTTCCTCGATTGATTGCCAAAATCAAACAGGAGAGAGCATCAGTGATTCTAATAGCGCCTGCATGGCCACGCAGGACTTGGTATGCAGATCTAGTGGACATGTCATCCTGTCCGCCTTGGTCTCTACCTCTAAGACAGGACCTTCTGATACAGGGTCCATTCAAACATCAAAATCTAACTTCTCTGAAGCTGACTGCTTGGAAATTGAACGCTTGATTTTATCAAAACGTGTTTTTTCTGAGTCGGTTATTGATACCCTGATACAGGCTAGGAAGCCTGTTACCAGAAGGATTTACCATAAGATATGGCGTAAATACCTATACTGGTGCGAATCCAAAGGTTACTCCTGGAGTAAGGTTAGGATTCCTAGGATATTGTACTTTCTACAAGAAGGTTTAGAAAAGGGTTTATCGGCTAGTTCATTAAAGGGACAGATCTCAGCTCTGTCCATCTTGTTACACAGGCGTCTGTCAGAAAATCCAGACGTCCAGGCCTTTTGTCAGGCTTTAGCTAGGATCAAGCCTGTGTTTAAAACTGTTGTTCCGCCATGGAGTTTAAACCTTGTTCTTAACGTTCTACAAGGAGTTCCGTTTGAACCCCTTCATTCCATTGATATAAAGTTGTTATCTTGGAAAGTGTTATTTTTAATGGCTATTTCTTCGGCTCGGAGAGTCTCTGAGTTATCAGCTTTACATTGTGATTCTCCTTATTTGATTTTTCATTCAGATAAGGTAGTTCTGCGTACAAAACCTGGGTTCTTACCTAAGGTAGTCACTAACAGGAACATCAATCAAGAGATCGTGGTGCCTTCCCTGTGCCCGAATCCTTCTTCAAAGAAGGAACGTCTTCTACACAATCTGGATGTAGTTCGTGCCCTCAAGTTCTACTTGCAGGCAACTAAGGATTTTCGACAAACGTCTTCCCTGTTTGTCGTGTACTCTGGTCAGAGGAGAGGTCATAAGGCTTCGGCTACCTCTCTCTCCTTCTGGCTTCGTAGCATAATTCGTTTAGCCTATGAGACTGCTGGACAGCAGCCTCCTGAAAGAATTACAGCTCATTCTACTAGAGCTGTGGCTTCCACTTGGGCCTTTAAGAATGAGGCCTCTGTTGATCAGATTTGCAAGGCTGCAACTTGGTCTTCGCTTCATACTTTTTCCAAATTTTACAAATTTGACACTTTTGCTTCTTCGGAGGCTATTTTTGGGAGAAAGGTTCTTCAGGCAGTGGTTCCTTCTGTATAATGAGCCTGCCTATCCCTCCCGTCATCCGTGTACTTTTGCTTTGGTATTGGTATCCCAGAAGTAATGATGACCCGTGGACTGATCACACATAACAGAAGAAAACATAATTTATGCTTACCTGATAAATTTCTTTCTTCTGTTGTGTGATCAGTCCACGGCCCGCCCTGTTTTTTAAGGCAGGTAAATATTTTTTAAATTATACTCCAGTCACCACTTCACCCTTGGTTTCTCCTTTCTCGTTGATTCTTGGTCGAATGACTGGGAGTGACGTAGAGGGGAGGAGCTATATGCAGCTCTGCTGGGTGAATCCTCTTGCATTTCCTGTTGGGGAGGAGTTATATCCCAGAAGTAATGATGACCCGTGGACTGATCACACAACAGAAGAAAGAAATTTATCAGGTAAGCATAAATTATGTTTTTTCAAGAGCTAACCTAATCACATTACCTGTGAACAATTTAAAGGGACAGTCTACTCCAGAGTTTTTATTGTTTAAAAAGATAGATAATCCTCTTTTTACTCATTCCCCAGTTTTGCATAACCAACACAGTTATATTAATACACAGTTTACCTCTGTGATTACCTTGTTGCTAAGCCTCTGCAGACTGTCCCCTTATTTCAGCTCTTTTGACAGACTTGCATTTTAGCCAATCAGTGCCCTCTCATAAATAACTCCACGAGCATGAGCACAATGTTATCTATATGACACACATGAACTAACGCCCTCTAGCTGTGAAAAACTGTCAAATGCATTCAGATAAGGGGCGGCCTTCAAGTGGTTAGAAATTAGTATATGAGCCTACCTAGGTTCAGCTTTCAACAAAAAATACCACAAGAACAATGCAAATTTGATGATACAAGTAAATTGGAAAGTTGTTTAAAATTACATGCCCTGAAAGTTAAATTTGTACTAGCCTGTCCCGTTAAACTCCATCGTGATAAACTTTAACTCTATCATTTGGTTCCACTGTTATGTATTTTCTTCATAAACGGGGAGAGCCCACAGCTGCATTCATTACTTTTGGGAATTCAGAACCTGGCCACCAGGAGGAGGCAAAGACACCCCGGCCAAAGGCTTAAATACCTCCCACACTTCCCTCATCCCCCAGTCATTCTTTGCCTTTCGTCACAGGAGGTTGGCAGAGAAGTGTCGGAAGATTTAAGTTAGTCTCATATGGAGGGTAGTACTCTTCTGTTCCAGATGGTAAGCTGGGTTAGATGTGTGGGGATGCAGTTAATCTCCTTATCGTCTCTAATTCCTTTTTTTGGGGTATCTTATTCCAGTTCTGAACTTTGAAGAAATATGGTCTCTGAATGGCTGGTCCTGTTAGTGTACCCATTTCTCATGGGCATTCACCTGTGGGTGCTGCCTTCTTCTTCTTTTGATCTGGTTAGGATGTGTTTTATTTCTTTTGGAAGCTCATGTCTGTTATAATTTTTCTGTAGGAAACATTTCTTCTCTGGAATTTGATACTGGCGATTTTGTGGATGCTTGAGCACTTCCGCGGAATTTGCATGTTAAGGCTTTAGTACATGTTATGTCCTTAGTTTTGCGATCCTATGGGATCTTGATTTTTCTGTGGCCTGGGTCAGTTTTGAATGCCCTATGTAGCAGGCTGGTCCTGGTCGGGCACTAAACTCTGTTCCTTATGGCTTATATCATCCACGTGGTCCCGGTGTAACTAGCTGCCTGGTTGGATGGCGAGTTTCTCACTCAGAAGAGTTAGTTATCTCTTTGGGTTCTCTTTGGATCAAATTATGCTTTTGCTTTTTGCTAGAGTTTTCGTGAAGTGGACCTCCGTGAGCTTCAATACATTTTTGAGGCTCTACCCATGCAGGGTTACAACATGGAGAGGAGGCCTTTCGTTCCCAGACGACAGGCTGTTTCTCGTCTCTTCTTTTAAGAAGGAACATCAGGGTAACTAGGTGTTCCTTACAGCAAGTACCCTTTCACTGATTGGCTACAAATAGTCTCACTTAAATCGTGATTTGCAGGCAATCGAAGGATTACTCTCAGTCCTTGCAATCCTGTTTCTATTTGTTGGTGAGTTATCCTGCTAAGGATTGCTCTGGGTAATGTTTTCTCGTCCTTTCTTAAGGTCTTCTTGGGAATTGTCCTTTTGGGTCTGTTTTCCTTAATGACAGTATCTCTTCCTTC
Organism: Bombina bombina; assembly: GCF_027579735.1. Lineage (NCBI taxonomy): Eukaryota > Metazoa > Chordata > Amphibia > Anura > Bombinatoridae > Bombina > Bombina bombina. Next base: position 1,497,953,036 of record NC_069499.1, read on the forward strand.
GGGTTGAGGCTGATTAGGCCTTTTTTTTTGTCTCCTTTCCTTGGGGTTGACCTTTGGTCAGCTGTTTCAGGAAGTAGGACCTTTAGGTTTTCTACTTCTGGAATTCCATCTGCTCCCATATTTGTGGGGTTTGCAGATTAGGGTGGTTTCCCTTTTTCCTGTTTTTTCCCCTACTTAGACGTTTTTGGGTTTTTACCCATCTGAGGTTAGAATGTTAGTTATTCGTTATACCTCAAACTGTAGGGGCTTCCAATGGAAGGATCCTGAGAGGATCTGGGAAACTATGGTCCTCTTTTCAATTCAGAATATCTAGGGTTGAGTTCTGTTCTCTTGACGTTCCCTTAGTCTTTGGACTTAGTGGCTGTTGTCCCTAGTGCTAGAGTGGCTGTGTGGCTCTCATCATTGCCTTGCACCCTTTTTATTTCTGGAGTTGTTTCCCGTTGTGGGTGTCTTAAGCACTCTGTGTCTGGGACTCTTATGTGGGAGTTCGGTGTCCAAGGTCCCTTGGATAGGACTGTGATGCATCGCTTAAGGTGCGTAGTCTGCTCCAGAGAGGTAACCCGGTGGTTCCTCTAGGGGTATTACTGTTGTAAGCCGACTCCGAGTTCTGGGTGTCCGGTTTTATTTGCCCTAGTCCTTGTCTTCGAATGGACTTTCTGGAGTTCTGTACCAGTTCCCTTTGGGTTGGTTCGGGATGGCCCTGTTCCCGGTTCTGGAACATCTTCAATTCCTACTGGCGAATATTTTTTTCTTCTTAGAGAATGAGTCCTCTACTGGGCCGGCCGTAGTGGCCGGATGTTTCTGTCATTCGGTACTTGCTTTGCGCTCCATACCTGTGTGAGGGTGTGCTGTGCTGGTTCACGGAGGCGCTATGTTAGTTTTGTTTTCCCTCCTTTTTGGTGAATTTGGATGGTGTTTCACCATGACTTAGTGATAGTCTATGCTTTCTTTGAAACCTGAAGGTCAAGAAAACTTTGACTACAGCTGTGGCTATGTACTTTCATTTGCTTGTCCTGCAAATAACCTTGCCTAAGGCATATTTCGTCCATTGTATCCACCGGATGATGGGAGGTACTTTTTTCTTCCTCTATTCAGTGGGGTTTTTCACCCTGCCTTGCGTGCAGGATGTCAGAGTGAAGGGATAAATTAGTGGTGACATGCCATCTCTGTACTTCTCAGTGGAGGGTTTCTCTTTGGGAGTGCCCTTAGTCTTCGGGAAGGGGGCTGCGTCTGGGTCCTGGAACCCAAACTTTTTTGGGGTGCTGGTTCCCTCCTTTTTTTTCCCTGGAAGTCTGATGTTCGGGAAATTTTATTTCCTTGTCCTTTGGGGCATTATCAGTCACTTTTGGTGCTGGGTCTGTTGCCCGGAGCGAGGGTCAGGGATCTGTCTGATCTATTGATCTTTGGTCGCGTATCATAGTTTGATATTGTGAGCCTTCCTTAAGGGGAGGCTTTGCGGTAGATCCTTCTCGGCAGGTAGTTCTCTACCGTTTTCTGGGTTCTGGTCTATTCTTTCCGGTCCCCTTTTGGGAAGGAGTTGTTCTGCATTTTTTGGAGTCCTTCGTCTTTAAGGATGGTCATGTGCAGTTTAATGCTTAGGATTGGCGACTTGTGCCTCTAAGTCCTCCGTTGCTGTAGGACGCCTGTGGCTTTGGAGGAGTATATTCAGATATTTTGATACTGTTTCAGCGGTTTGTCTTTGGTTGTTCTTTCCTGGGTGCAAGTTGGCACTCTGCATAAGGGGAGGGGTTTTCCTTCTCCCTTTCAGTCACAGGGCATTAATTAATCCTTGGTTTCTATACCAATAGGGTTTTTCTCCCTTTGCCCTGTTGGGCGTTAGGGTTTGCCTTGTTCATCCTGGTTTCTCTTTTGGATTTACTGTGGGGTTTCTTTTGCCCTAGTTTCTTATCTGAGCCCTTTTCCTCCCTTCTGGGGAAATGTGGATGTTCCCCTTACTTTGGGTAAGGGGTGAGTTTGTTTTGCGGGCTGAGTGCCTGTGGGACTTTGTCTCCTCGGGGGCTTTTGGTCCGGTAGAGTCTAACAACCTGAGCGGTCTCTAGCAAAGGCCTTGCTGGTTCTAACTTTTGGGCAGTTACTTGGGCTGTTTCTTTTTGTCCCTTCGGCTTCTAGTGAAGCAGTTTTCTTGTCGGGAGTTTGGGTGTTTTCAAGCTGTGGTGCCCTCAGAATGGGCCGCCTTTTGTACCGCCCATTTTGCATTCAGTGTCCTCTATATGGGTATAGTTTTCCCAAAAGTAATGAATGCAGCTGTGGACTCAACCCGTTTATGAAGAAAAACTTAAATTATGCTTACCTGATCATTTTCTTTTCTTCAGACGGGTAGAGTCCACAGCTCCCCGCCCGCGTTTTTGTATGGGGCGGCCATAATTTTGTTCTTCTGGCACCTTTTTTGCACCCTGTTATTTCTCCTACTGTTCCTTGTTCCCTTAGCAGAATGACTGGGGGATGAGGGAAGTGGGGGAGGTATTTAAGCCTTTGGCTGGGGTGTCTTTGCCTCCTCTGGTGGCCAGGTTCTAAATTCCCAAACGTAATAAATGCAGCTGTGGACTCTCCCCGTCTGAAGAAAAGAAAATTATCAGGTAAGCATAATTTAACTTTTTTAACAATCTTCACTAATATGAGAATATATGAAAAGCTGTGTTGATTCGGAGACCAATCAAATTCTGCCAGCTTATGAAACTTAATCGTATAATATACAATACTCAGTCCCCTTTCAAGTGCGATATGTGGAAGGCAGTCACGTGGTTGTTATTGTCCAATCACCTGACCTGATGATCAATCCACAAGCGAGAAAAACAACAGACTTCATAGGTTTCCAATCAGGTCCGCCGTGTATATAAATATATAAATACGTATTAAACAGGAGGATGTTCCGATGAAATTTAAATGTCTTTATTGTGTCCATGATATTTTAACTAATATATAGACCAGTAAAAATAATAATGCAAACTCTGGCTGGTGAATTTTGAAGATGGTGGGGCACTTGAAATAAAGCACCGCTCCTCAGATGGTCAACATATCTGAACCATTATTATATACACTACTCCCGCTTAAAAGGGAAAAACATTTTTTAAGGGAATTTACTAGGTTTCTATATACTCATAATTCATAATTCACAACCCCATGATATTAATAACTTTCATATTCAACACAGAAAAAATGGTGACCCTAATTTAAATAATTTGTACAAACCTGGGAGGGAATGAACTATAGTTTTAAAAATATAACATAAATATTGTAAAGCGTTTTGGTTGCTAAATAATTATAAATATATATATACTGTATATGTATGTGTGTATATGTATGTTTATGTGTGTATATATATATATATATACTGTATATGTATGTGTGTATATGTATGTTTATGTGTGTGTATATATATATATATATACTGTATATGTATGTGTGTATATGTATGTTTATGTGTGTATATATATATATATATATATATACTGAATATATATATATATTTATATATATATATATATATATATATATATACTTTATATATAAATATATATATGGTAAGGTTTAAATCAAAGATTCGGGGCATTTCAAAGTAAGGCATATATTTTAATGTTTCACACTGGACTGAAACATATTCTTTAACATTGATCATTTAATAAATTAATGGGAAAAAGTGCTGATCTGTTAATTACACACACTCATTATGAAACTTCTTTGTTTTTTTGTTTTTCAGTTGAGTGTCAACCAAATAGTGGAGCTTTAACTTATATCAAATAATCTAATCAGAAATAAGTAAAATATCAGCAGTGGGTATATGAGAGGAAGCTGTGGCCACTGAGGAGAAAAAAATATTCTACAATTCATGTAGCATAGTGATTTACTGACCTGACCTAACCTCCACACGTATCCAGAGTTCCTGTAGTTTTCTACCCCTAGCTTTTATCTACCCCACTCCACAGTGCCACTCAAATTACTGTATCTGGGGAAAAAAGCTGTCATTATCAACAGGAAGTGAACACGGGTGCTGGATGAGCTAATTGGAGTATCCCTTAGGCATAGTAAAATAAGGCTCCACTGTCTTGCAACATCATATAATATGCCGAACCTCCTCGCTTCCCACCTCACTGTGAGCGCTGTACAAATGCATTTAACTGAAGTTAACAGTGAGCTGAGTGGTGGCGGCACCAGGAGGAGAATGTTGTATATAGACCTGCTGCAGCCCAGATATCTTCTGCTAATCACTCATGGAAAGCTCAGGATTCCACATTGAGCCTTAAGGTGCTCACACTCCCCTCTCTGATGCCTGGGAGCTGAGTTCTGAAACAGTCAGAGTGGCAGCAGCTGCAGGATATGAACCTGACTCCCGCCTAGCCCTATACCCTACTGACTCTTGGGACAGGTAGCGGCTCAGCTTCCACCATGGGGCGCGATCCGATATCGATCGCAGTTTGCGGCGCAAGCGAGGGAACCGGCGTCGCCCGCAGTTTCAGCTCGCAACTCGAGCCATCCCATATAGGTCGCCGTCAGATGCTAACGTGCCGTAAGTCTCACAAACCAGCGATGTCCAGAAATCTGCGTAAGTACAAATTTCTGGCGTCGCCAGTGACTTGCGCCACGTTAGAATCTGCCGGCGCCTATAAAACCTGACTAAAGTCTAAAACACCCGCACTGTCTAACACGCCTCCCTAACATAGCCCGCACTGTCTAACACGCCTCCCTAACATAGCCCGCACTGTCTAACCCTCTATCCGCTATCCCCCCTCACTAGCCTAACAATAAAAATGCTATTAACCCCTAAACCGCCGCTCCTTTACCCCGCCGCAACCTAATAAAATTATTAACCCCTAAACCGCCGCTCCCGTACCCCGCCTCCAGCTATATTATATCTATAACCCCCTAAAGTGAGCCCCTAACACCGCCGCCATCTATATTAAAATTATTAACCCCTAATGTAAGCCCCTAACACCGCCGCCATCTCTATTAAAATGATTAACCCCTAATTTAATCTACCTACCCCGCCGCCAGCTATATTATCTATATTAACCCTAAGTATATTATAGTTAATATAGGTATTACATTATATATATTAACTATATTAACCCTAATTATATTAGGGTTAATATAGTTAATATAGTTACTATAGTATTTATATTAACTATATTAACTCTATCTAACCCTAACACCCCTAACTAAATTTATATTAAATTAATCTAATTAATTTATAAACTAAAATATTCCTATTTAAATCTAAATACTTACCTATAAAATAAACCCTAAGATAGCTACAATATAATTAATAATTACATTATAGCTATGTTAGGGTTAATATTTATTTTACAGGTAAATAGTTAATTATTTTAACTAGGTATAATAGATATTAAATAGTTATTAACTATTTAATATCTACCTAGTTAAAATAATTACCCAATTACCTGTAAAATAAATCCTAACCTAAGTTACAAATACACCTACACTATCAATAAATTAAATAAAGTACAAACATCTATCTAAAAATACAATTAAATTAACTAAACTAAATTACAAAAAAAAACAAACACTAAATTACAAAAAATAAAAAAAAGATTACAAGATTTTTAAGCTAATTACACCTATTCTAAGCCCCCTAATAAAATAATAAACCCCCAAAATAACAAAAATTCCCTGCCCTATTCTAAATTAAACAAATTTCAAAGCTCTTTACCTTACCAGCCCTTAAAAGGGCCTTTTGTGGGGCATGCCCCAAATAATTCAGCTCTTTTGCATTCAACAAATACAATCCCCCCCCCCCCCCCATTACAACCCACCACCCACATACCCCTATTCTAAACCCACCCAAACCCCCTTAAAAAATCCTAACACTACCCCCCTGAAGATCTCCCTACCTTGTCTTCACCACACCGGGCCGAACTCCTGATCCGATCCGGGCGATGTCGTCCTCCAAGCGGCAAAGAAGAATTCTTCCTCCGGCGATGTCATCCTCCAAGCGGCAAAGAAGAATTCTTCCTCCGGCGACGTCTTCCTCCAAGCGGCAGCAAAGTCTTCATTCTTCCGGCGGCATCTTCAATCTTCTTTCTTCGCTCCGCCGCCGCGGAGCATCCATCCCGGCCGACTGCTAAACTTGGAATGAAGTACCTTTAAATGACGTCATCCAAGATGGCGTCCGCCGAATTCCGATTGGCTGATAGGATTCTATCAGCCAATCGGAATTAAGTTAAAAAAATCTGATTGGCTGATTGAATCAGCCAATCAGATTCAAGTTCAATCCGATTGGCTGATCCAATCAGCCAATCAGATTGAGCTCGCATTCTATTGGCTGTTCCGATCAGCCAATAGAATGCGAGCTCAATCTGATTGGCTGATTGGATCAGCCAATCGGATTGAACTTGAATCTGATTGGCTGATTCAATCAGCCAATCAGATTTTTTTAACTTAATTCCGATTGGCTGATAGAATCCTATCAGCCAATCGGAATTCGGCGGACGCCATCTTGGATGACGTCATTTAAAGGTACCTCATTCCAAGTTTAGCAGTCGGCCGGGACGGATGCTCCGCGGCGGCGGAGCGAAGAAAGAAGATTGAAGATGCCGCTGGAAGAATGAAGACTTTGCTGCCGCTTGGAGGAAGACGTCGCCGGAGGAAGAATTCTTCTTTGCCGCTTGGAGGATGACATCGCCGGAGGAAGAATTCTTCTTTGCCGCTTGGAGGACGACATCGCCCGGATCGGATCAGGAGTTCGGCCCGGTGTGGTGAAGACAAGGTAGGGAGATCTTCAGGGGGGTAGTGTTAGGATTTTTTAAGGGGGGTTTGGGTGGGTTTAGAATAGGGGTATGTGGGTGGTGGGTTGTAATGGGGGGGGGGGGGATTGTATTTGTTGAATGCAAAAGAGCTGAATTATTTGGGGCATGCCCCACAAAAGGCCCTTTTAAGGGCTGGTAAGGTAAAGAGCTTTGAAATTTGTTGAATTTAGAATAGGGCAGGGAATTTTTTTTATTTTGGGGGTTTATTATTTTATTAGGGGGCTTAGAATAGGTGTAATTAGCTTAAAAATCTTGTAATCTTTTTTTTATTTTTTGTAATTTAGTGTTTGTTTTTTTTTGTAATTTAGTTTAGTTAATTTAATTGTATTTTTAGATAGATGTTTGTACTTTATTTAATTTATTGATAGTGTAGGTGTATTTATAACTTAGGTTAGGATTTATTTTACAGGTAATTGGGTAATTATTTTAACTAGGTAGATATTAAATAGTTAATAACTATTTAATATCTATTATACCTAGTTAAAATAATTAACAATTTACCTGTAAAATAAATATTAACCCTAACATAGCTACAATGTAATTATTAATTATATTGTAGCTATCTTAGGGTTTATTTTATAGGTAAGTATTTAGATTTAAATAGGAATATTTTAGTTTATAAATTAATTAGATTAATTTAATATAAATATAGTTAGGGGTGTTAGTGTTAGATAGAGTTAATATAGTTAATATAAATAGTATAGTAACTATATTAACTATATTAACCCTAATATAATTAGGGTTAATATAGTTAATATATATAATGTAATACCTATATTAACTATAATATACTTAGGGTTAATATAGATAATATAGCTGGCGGCGGGGTAGGTAGATTAAATTAGGGGTTAATCATTTTAATAGAGATGGCGGCGGTGTAAGGGGCTTACATTAGGGGTTAATAATATTAATATAGCTGGCGGCGGTATAGGGGGATTAGATTAGGGGTTAATAATTTTTATATAGGTGGCGGCGGTGTAAGGGGTCAGATTAGGGGATAGATAAGGTAGATGGCGGCGGTTTTAGAGGCTCACAGTAGGGGGTTAGTTTATGTAGATGGCGGCGGGGTCCGGGAGCGGCGGTTTAGGGGGTAATAACTTTATTAGGGATTTCGGGGGGGGGGGGATCGCGGTTGACAGGGAGATAGACATTGCGCATGCGTTAGGTGTTAGGTTTATTTTAGCAGATCGCGGTTGACAGGGAGATAGACATTGCGCATGCGTTAGGTGTTAGGTTTATTTTAGCAGATCGCGGTTGACAGGGAGATAGACATTGCGCATGCGTTAGGTGTTAGGTTTATTTTCTAGATAGTTTAGGGAGTTACGGGGCTCCAATAGTCAGCGTAAGGCTTCTTACGGCTGCTTTTTGTGGCGAGGTGAAAATGGAGTAAGTTTTCTCCATTTTCGCCACGTAAGTCCTTACGCTGCATATTGGATACCAAACTGCGCGGGTTTGGTATACCTGCCTATGGCCCAAAAAACTGCGGGCGACGGCAGAAATATACGCGCGTAACTTCTAGCTTACGCCGTATATAGGATACCAAATCCGCGCAATTATTGGCGTCGCCGGCTTTTGCGGGCGACGATTTTTATCGGATCGACCCCCATGTTCTTTTCTCTAGCCTCCGCACAGTGTTCCGGATAATTGAGCTGCACACTCTCTGCCATTGTTTTTTTTTCCGGCTGGAAAGAATGTAGGCTACATTCTTTCCAGCTGGTAAAAAAAAACAGTGGCAGAGAGCGTGCTG
>NC_069499.1:1497971564-1498121564 GCF_027579735.1 Bombina bombina
GGAAGGAGCTGTTGCTCGCTACAGACAAGGCTGGAGACCTAACCAGTCCTGGAACAAGGGCAAGCAGGCCAGGAAACCTGCTGCTGCCCCTAAGACAGCATGAATCGAGGGCCCCCGATCCGGGAACGGATCTAGTGGGGGGCAGACTTTCTCTCTTCGCCCAGGCTTGGGCAAGAGATGTCCAGGATCCCTGGGCGTTAGAGATCATATCTCAGGGATACCTTCTAGACTTCAAATTCTCTCCCCCAAGAGGGAGATTTCATCTGTCAAGGTTGTCAACAAACCAAATAAAGAAAGAGGCGTTTCTACGCTGCGTACAAGATCTTTTATTAATGGGAGTGATCCATCCGGTTCCGCGGTCAGAACAAGGACAAGGGTTTTACTCAAATCTGTTTGTGGTTCCCAAAAAATAGGGAGCTTTCAGGCCAATCTTGGATTTAAAGATCCTAAACAAATTCCTAAGAGTTCCATCGTTCAAAATGGAAACTATACGGACAATTTTACCCATGATCCAAAAGGGTCAGTACATGACCACAGTGGATTTAAAGGATGCTTACCTTCACATACCGATTCACAAAGATCATTACCGGTATCTAAGGTTTGCCTTTCTAGACAGGCATTACCAGTTTGTAGCTCTTCCATTCGGATTGGCTACGGCTCCGAGAATCTTCACAAAGGTTCTGGGTGCTCTTCTGGCGGTACTAAGACCGCGAGGAATTGCGGTAGCTCCGTACCTAGACGACATTCTGATACAAGCTTCAAGCTTTCAAACTGCCAAGTCTCATACAGAGTTAGTACTGGCATTTCTAAGGTCGCATGGATGGAAGGTGAACGAAAAGAAGAGTTCTCTCTTTCCACTCACAAGAGTTCCCTTCTTGGGGACTCTTATAGATTCTGTAGAAATGAAGATTTACCTGACAGAAGACAGGTTAACAAAGCTTCAAAATGCATGCCGTGTCCTTCATTCCATTCAACACCCGTCAGTAGCTCAATGCATGGAGGTGATCGGCTTAATGGTAGCAGCAATGGACATAGTACCCTTTGCACGCCTACATCTCAGACCGCTGCAATTGTGCATGCTAAGTCAGTGGAATGGGGATTACTCAGACTTGTCCCCTACTCTGAATCTGGATCAAGAGACCAGAAATTCTCTTCTATGGTGGCTTTCTCGGCCACATCTGTCCAGGGGGATGCCATTCAGCAGGCCAGACTGGACAATTGTAACAACAGACGCCAGCCTACTAGGTTGGGGCGCTGTCTGGAATTCTCTGAAGGCTCAGGGACAATGGAATCAGGAGGAGAGTCTCCTACCAATAAACATTCTGGAATTGAGAGCAGTTCTCAATGCCCTTCTGGCTTGGCCCCAGTTAACAACTCGGGGGTTCATCAGGTTTCAGTCGGACAACATCACGACTGTAGCTTACATCAACCATCAGGGAGGGACAAGAAGCTCCCTAGCAATGATGGAAGTATCAAAGATAATTCGCTGGGCAGAGTCTCACGGCGGATTTCTTAAGTCGTCAGACTTTTCATCCGGGGGAGTGGGAACTTCATCCGGAGGTCTTTGCCCAAATACTTCGACGTTGGGGCAAACCAGAGATAGATCTCATGGCGTCTCGACAGAACACCAAGCTTCCTCGTTACGGGTCCAGATCCAGGGATCCGGGAGCGGTTCTGATAGATGCTTTGACAGCACCTTGGACCTTCGGGATGGCTTATGTGTTTCCACCCTTCCCGATGCTTCCTCGATTGATTGCCAGAATCAAACAGGAGAGAGCATCAGTGATTCTAATAGCGCCTGCATGGCCACGCAGGACTTGGTATGCAGATCTAGTGGACATGTCATCCTGTCCACCTTGGTCGCTACCTCTGAAACAGGACCTTCTGATCCAGGGTCCCTTCAAACATCAAAATCTAATTTCTCTGAAGCTGACTGCTTGGAAATTGAACGCTTGATTTTATCAAAACGTGGTTTTTCTGAGTCAGTTATTGATACCTTAATACAGGCTAGGAAGCCTGTTACCAGAAAGATTTACCATAAGATATGGCGCAAATACTTATATTGGTGCGAATCCAAGAGTTACTCATGGAGTAAGGTTAGGATTCCGAGGATATTGTCTTTTCTACAAGAAGGTTTAGAAAAGGGTTTATCCGCTAGTTCCTTAAAGGGACAGATTTCAGCTCTGTCCATTCTTTTACACAAACGTCTGTCAGAAGTTCCGGACGTTCAAGCTTTTTGTCAGGCTTTAGCTAGGATCAAGCCTGTGTTTAAAACTGTTGCTCCACCATGGAGTTTGAACTTAGTTCTTAATGTTTTACAGGGGGTTCCGTTTGAACCCCTTCATTCCATTGATATCAAGTTGTTATCTTGGAAAGTTCTGTTTTTAATGGCGATTTCCTCGGCTCGAAGAGTCTCTGAGTTATCTGCCTTACATTGTGATTCTCCTTATCTGATTTTTCATTCAGACAAGGTAGTTCTGCGTACTAAACCTGGGTTCCTACCTAAGGTGGTCACTAACAGGAATATCAATCAAGAGATTGTGGTTCCATCTTTGTGTCCTAATCCTTCTTCGAAAAAGGAACGTCTGCTACACAATCTAGATGTAGTCCGTGCCCTGAAATTTTATCTACAGGCAACTAAGGATTTTCGACAAACGTCTTCCCTGTTTGTCGTTTATTCTGGTCAGAGGAGAGGTCAAAAAGCTTCGGCTACCTCTCTCTCCTTTTGGCTTCGTAGCATAATACGGTTAGCCTATGAGACTGCTGGACAGCAGCCTCCTGAAAGAATTACAGCACATTCTACTAGAGCTGTGGCTTCCACTTGGGCCTTTAAGAATGAGGCTTCTGTTGAACAGATTTGCAAGGCACATAAGAATATACATTTATTTTATGTCTTATTAAAATCTAACAACTGAAAAAAATAATTAAGGAAATTATTATTAGTCAAGTCATGCCTACATGTACATAAAACAAAGATGAGACAGAGTCAGAGTAAGATATAAGGGTAATAGGATATTGCTCTTTAAAGAGGTTACACAGTCTGAGCAGCAGATCAGGTCTCAGCAACCTTCGCACCCCAGATATTTTGGAACTATATTTCCCATGATGCTGAGACACTTTTTAGGCTAGCTGAGCATCATGGGAAATATAGTTCCAACACATCTGGGGTGCCAAGGTTGCTGGCACCTGCAGTAGATGAAGACACAATATGGGGGTAGTTGCTTGCAGGGACTCATTTTCACACATATCCACATATCGCACTTGAAAGGGGACTGAGTATTGTATATTATATGATTATGTTTGATAAGCTGTCAGAATTTGATTGGTCTCGGAATCTTTGAAATCTGTTTTTGATTGGTGAGTTTATATCATGATGTTTTCCATGTCAACACAGCTTTTCATTTATTCTCATATTTGTGAAGATTGTTAAATATACTTAACCCCTTTGTTGTGTTTAGGTTCTGATGTCGTTTCTGATGGCATCAGAACGAGGCTGCCATTAAAACCTATGGAAGGAGGCTCTCATGAGCGTAATGCTTCCCAGCAATGTGAACGCGAGCAATGTGAAGCATTGCTGCAACTTGTAATACCAGCACACATTTGCGTGCGCAGGTATTACACAGTAAAGCGCAAATATCACTTTTTTATTAATATATAAACTGAATGTATGATAAACTTTATTTTGTTGCTCCATTAGACTAAACTGAAATGCTAGGATTTACAATCACTTTAACTAAATGTGACAGAAAATAACTAATCATTATTTAAAGGGACATTAAACTGCTGTACACAACTACAAAATAACAGGGACTACTCACTATATTAGTTTTATCTTGTTTCTCCATCTCTTTTCAATTCATTTTTCCTGTTTTAATAGTTTAAAGTGCCATATACTGAGGTTCCACCTCTTCATACTGGGCACCGCCATCTTAGAGCTTAAGTATTCTCACACTCACAGATCAGTAACATTGCCCACTTGTTTATAGCTGTATCATTTGATTGGAGTTAGTGTGCACAATACATCATGTGAGCTTTCCATTTTTGCATTTTTTACACAGTTTTACAGTTACACAAAATTTTTAAAAAGCACTCACCAATAATATATACCAATACAGTTGTTGCAAAAATGTACAGCTACTGCCTTGTATCGTGCACCCTCAGCTGAAGCACTTTATACAGTTGTCAAAAAGTTGACAACCTCATTGATATGTAAATGCACACTGCTTCTGACACAATATGTGAGAATACTTGAGCTCCAAGATGGCGGCGCCCCGTATGAAGAGTAGTATCTGGTACCTTTAACATTTTAAAACAGGAAAACTGATTTGAAAAGAGCTGCAGGAACAGGATAAAATGCAATAAAATAGTGAGTAGTTACTATTCTTTTGTAGTTGTGCAGTTTAATATTAATGTTATTTAATACCCCCCAACTGTCCTGATTTTAGGGGTTTGTCCCGCTGTCCCGGGTTGCTTGCCATCAGTCCCGCATTGCCCCATGCAAAAACGGACTTTTCTCTCCCAGGGTTAGATACCTGTAAGATTCCCTGTGGAAAAGGAATGGTGTGTGGGTTAAGAGTAAGAAGGCTGTATACCCTCTGACCTCAGGTAATGGTGACCTCTAACCTCTGGTAGTGATGACGGCTAACCCCTGGTGATAATACTAGCATGCCTTCAGTTTTTTACGATGAGCAGTGCTAACACCAGGGTAATGAACAGTGGCAGCCTCAAACTGCCAGCTAATGTGCTTGCCAACCCCAGAACAGATACCCATATATGTTGTAGTCTGTGTGTGTATCTGTATGTTATTCCAAAATTCAAAAGGATTTCCAGCCTCCAAGTCATAATTTAAAAGACTTTTATTGTTTCATGCAGGGTCCATACAAAAAAACAACAACGTTTCAAACCAACAATTGGTTTTTAGGACATGACTAAGAACCAATTGTTGGTTTGAAACGTTGTTGTTTTTTTGTATGGACCCTGCATGAAACAATAAAGGTCTTTTAAATTATGACATGGAGGCTGGAAATCCTTTTGAATTTTGGAATATGATATTGGGACCTGGCTAATCCCCTTTTCCGTGCCCCAACATATTGTGTGAGAGGTGCTGACTTCAATTAAAAATTATTCTAATTGTGTATCTGTATGTATAAGTGTGTGTGTATCTGCATGTTGAAGTGTAAGCTATGTAGTGTGTGTGTATCTGCATGTATAAGTGTATGTAGTGTGTGTGTATCTGCATGTATAAGTGTAAGCTATGTAGTGTGTGTGCATCTGTATGTATAAGTGTGTGTGTCTGCATGTATACGTGTATGCTATGTAGTGTGTGTGTCTGCATGTATAAGTGTAAGCTATGTAGTGTGTGTGTATCTGCATGTATAAGTGTATGTAGTGTGTGTATCTGCATGTATAAGTGTAAGCTATGTAGTGTGTGTGCATCTGTATGTATAAGTGTGTGTGTCTGCATGTATATGTGTATGCTATGTAGTGTGTTTGTCTGCATGTATAAGTGTAAGCTATGTAATGTGTGTGTATCTGCATGTATAAGTGTAAGCTATGTAGTGTGTGTGTGTATCTGCATGTATAAGTGTAAGCTATGTAGTGTGTGTGTATCTGCATGTATAAGTGTATGCTATGTAGTGTGTGTATCTGCATGTATAAGTGTAAGCTATGTAGTGTGTGTGTATCTGCATGTATAAGTGTTTGCTATGCAGTGTGTGTGTATCTACATGTATAAGTGTATGCTACGTAGTGTGTGTGTATCTGCATGTATAAGTGTATGCTATGAAGTATGTGTGTGTGTACCTGCATGTATAAGTGTATGCTATGCAGTGTGTGTATCTGCATGTGTAAGTGTATGCTGTGTAGTGTGTGTGTATTTGCATGTGTATGTGTATGCTGTGTAGTGTGTGTGTGTATCTGCATGTGTAAGTGTATGCTGTGTAGTGTGTGTGTGTATCTGCATGTGTAAGTGTATGTTATGTAGTGTGTGTGTGTATCTGCATGTATAAGTGTAAGCTATGTAGTGTGTGTGTGTATCTGCATGTATAAGTGTATGCTGTGTAGTGTGTGTGTGTATCTGCATGTGTAAGTGTATGCCATGCAGTGTGTGTGTATCTGCATATGTAAGTGTATGCTGTATAGTGTGTGTGAGTATCTGCATGTGTAAGTGTATGCTGTATAGTGTGTGTATCTGCATATGTAAGTGTATGCTGTATAGTGTGTGTGAGTATCTGCATGTGTAAGTGTATGCTGTATAGTGTGTGTATCTGCATGTGTAAGTGTATGCTGTGTAGTGTGTGTGTGTATCTGCATGTGTAAGTGTATGCTATGTAGTTTGTGTTTCTGTTTTTGAGTGTATGTACATGTATTATGTAGCTTGCGTTACTGTGCATTTTTGCAGACTGTAAAGGCTAGAATCTAGACTATTAATGGGGAATGCAGAGAGCAGTTTTAAATAATCTATTATTAAATGTCCAATTCAGATGAAAATATTTAGCACTGTCTCTGCAAAGGCTAATTAAATACAGAGCTCACATAGATTTACCAGTTGTTTGAGCTTGTGTTTGATTTGCTGCCTAAGAGTATTAAAATAAATGACTTTATTTAGAATTTAATTTATATTACTTTGGTCTAATAATTTTTTAAGCCCCGTCCCTTCTCCTGCCCACCACATATCACACTTTTGCTGTGGGGGGCTGTCCCTCTTTTGAATTTGGAAATGTTGGGAGGTATGTTATCTGCTTGAATTGATTAATAAATGCACGGCATAAAGCTATCTCTCATCATAAGAAAACACACACACAAATATATTGTATGCCAAAGTAATAAAGATAAAACAATGCATAGCCATTTTGTTATCCTAGCATGGTAGGATTTCCACTCATCCAGTATTTTATGCACACAAGGCGTTATTTTGATAGTTATGGCCTTTGTAGATCATATAGAAAACCAGAGATAAATGTTCTGATATTTCCACTGTTTGACTGCAGTTATTTGAAATACAAATACTGATTTTAGATAAATTGACACCGCTGCTGCCACTATTGTTTTCCAAATTAATAATGCAACTACTGCAGCCAATATTACCTCATTTTACTATTTTATTTTTTACAACAAAGATGACAGCAGTGAGGTTACAGTGTATGGGGGTAAGTTGTTAAGTTGCATTTAAAGGGACATGAAACCCAACATTTTTCTTTTATGTTTCAGACAGAACATGTGATTTTAAACAACTTTCCAATTTTGTTCTATTATCTAAATTGCTTCATTCTCTTGGTATCCTTAGTTGAAAAGCATATCTAGGTAGGCTCAGGAGCAGCAATGCATTACTGGAAGCTAGCTGCTGATTGGTGGCTGCAGAAAAATGCCTCTCTTCATTGGTTCATCAGATATCTTCATATAGCTCCCAGTAGTGCATAGCTGCTCCTTCAAAAAGGGATACCCAGAGAATGAAGTAAATTAGATAAAAGAAGTAAATTGGAAAGTTGTTTAAAATCACATGTTCTATTTGAATCATGAAAAATAAGAAAAAGAAAAATGTTGGGTTTCATGTCCCTTTAAATATGTTCAAACATCACTGAAGAGCACTTTTTTGATCTCTCAGACTTGCCCTAAATTCTCCATCATAGTGTAATTACACAGTAGCAAAAGCTGTGGATTCTGGGTAATGAGATGCAAATGAAAACTACAAGTGCATCAGTCAAGAGAAAAGCACAGAGAGAACAGTTATGATAATGGCCACTTGTTATATTGTATTAAAACTGGCTGGCTTTGCTCTTAGTAATGCTGATATGAACGTCTGTTTTTTTTTAACATTTTTTTATTTTATTTTAGAGCAGGAAAAGAGAGGAAAAAATCTGATCGTGTAGTGCTGGACTGCCAGGAGAAGGCGTATTGGCTGGTTCACAGACCCCCTGTAAGTAAACGTGTTTCATTTTATACTAACCAACAAATAAAAAAAATATCTTCAGGATTATAACCAATCCTTCTATAATATGACAAAGCTTTAGGGAATAGGAAACGGCACTGTATTAACTGAATAATAAAAAATGCTCGGAACAAATTCTTTTCCTGTCTAGAAGTGCCAGCGCTGATCTATAGGGGCCGATTATAGGGGCCGCTGTAGTTGTTCATGTCCGCCTCACATTGATAAATGCTGACAGCATATGCTGTCGACATTTATAATTGCACAAGCAGTTCTTGTGAAATGCTTGTGCAATGCTGCCCCCTGCACATTCGCGGCCAATCACCCGCTAGCAGGGGGTGTGAATCATCCCGACCGCTGCTTCTTAACTTCAGTTTCAGGGGAACCTTAAACTACGGGGGTAGATTGCAGCATCCGCTGCTTGATAAATCTACCCCATAAAATCAGTATTCTTCACAAAACATTTTGCCAGTCGGGTGGCATTATAAAGTATCTGGGTGGGGGCAGTGCAATACTTTCTGCTATCTGAAGCACAACATATTTGCATAATTTAACATAAATGCATTTAATAATAATTTGAGTAATAAACATTGGAAAACATTAACAAATTTTAGCCGGGTGGTCAGTAAAACCAGCCGAGTTGGGCACAAATTACAAAGGTCCTGGAGAGTATTATAGTATAACGTCAGGGAAAAGTGCAAGAATTCCCACAATTCCAATTGATAGATTGCCCTTTCTCTTGCCGTCACATTTTTACATCTCCTCCTTTCTATACTTTTTTTTTACTGTTTTTCTTGCCAATTTCGTAGCAGATATTTTCTTTTATAAGGTGGTGAGAGTCCATGACACAAGAGCCATGACATCTGGGATTAAACTCCTCTACAACAGTAGGCAGGCAAAAATTACCCACCACCATGAGCTTTAATCCCTCCCACTCCCTGATTTTGCCTTCACAGGAGAAAGGTAAAAATGTGAGGTGGTTAGACTCCTTCGTGGAAAGGGGTAATCAAACTGCTGTGAGGCCCTCAGAGGCCAGAAAAAGGGCAGAGTAGTGTAGAGGAGTACCATAGGCAGTGAGAGTAATTCTCCTGAGGGGGTTTTTCACTAGACTGCTGCAGATAGTCACTGGGACTGGTCCTGCAGCCTCCTCTCATTGGCCGTTGCCAGGGTACCTCCTATGCAAGATTTGGTAAAGTTTGGAAACTGGTGGTAACATAAAACAATCTCCATAGACATTAATGGAGATAAATGTTTTTATCACCAGTTTCCACTATTTACCACCTCAATGGAAACTAGGCCTTAGATTGGCTCTTCTGCTGGAGTAAGCACAGTAGTGTGAGTGTTACACTGGTAATTATAAAACCTTCACTCACACAGCCCACAGGCTTCTTAGCAGTATACTACTTTGTGTACATCAGGGCCTGGGGACACACGTTGCTTTTTAACTATGTACACTGACATGTAACAGGACATTAATTTATACTCTTTGAGAGAGTTTGTATTATTTGAGACTTATGTACTCTCTGTGGTGAGCCTTTTTAATCAGCATATCTGACACAGCTAGCTGTTAGTCTTAGTCCTTTTTATAGCACAGCACTGCTTGTCTCATATCGGACATGAGGGGATAACGCTGCTATAAGGCTTTTGAGGTTGACTATGACAGCAATATAGTGAGCAGCGGTTTTGCTTGTTAGGGCTTCTGCTTCCTTCTCTTTCTCTCTCAGAGCGGTGGTGGCTGTGTGCGTTCTGCCATGCTGGTGCTCTGTTTCCCATCCTACTCACCTAGATTGTAAGTTCCCCCTGTTTTTGTCTGTAAAATTTTGTCTTATCGTATTGTTTCTCCATTGTACTGTTATCCTTGTACCCATGGGCAGTGCTGCGGAATCTGTTGGCGCTTTATAAATAAAGAATAATAATAATAATGGGATAAGGGGGTAAAGTACCCACGCATCAAGAACTTGGTTGGGGCATTAAACTATTCTTTATTCTGTGTCATTTGTATTGATTTTAGGCTTAATTTGCTAGGCTTATATCAGCCTTGGTTAAGCATTTTCCTACAATGATCACATCATTGTGTTGTTGGGTATACATGTGTTATACCATTGTCTTGTAATCTCACAGTGCTGATGTCGGTATTATCTGCATATCAGTTAATATTTATACACCTCTGTATACTGTCATATTTGTGTGTGTTTATCTGATCTGTTGCTGCCGTCTTATCTGT
Organism: Bombina bombina; assembly: GCF_027579735.1. NCBI lineage: Eukaryota > Metazoa > Chordata > Amphibia > Anura > Bombinatoridae > Bombina > Bombina bombina. The sequence continues at coordinate 1,497,981,713 of NC_069499.1, forward strand.
AAATTATGAAGCAGGCTAGAACTGTCCCCTCTCCTAGCATTCACGCTGATCTATGGATTTTTGCCATCTCAGAATCGGGTTTTTCTTCAGATGGAGAAATTTCATCTGAGGAGGATCAGGATTTGTCCTTGGAACAGGATTCAGAATCTTCCTCTTTTATTTAAATTGGAACATTTACAGTCCCTTTTGCGAGAGGTTTTGCCGACTCTGAATATCCAGGAGTCCACTTCCTCTCAGAGCCAATCAGTCAAACAACTGGATTTATTGTTTAAACCATCTTCTAAACCTTTTAATATCTGAAATAATGAAGGAATTATTCCTACTATGCTTACTAATAACCCGTGTGGAACTCTGCTGAGGGTGGCGCGGGAATTGGCATTAACAATTTATCCATATTATCCACCTATCGAGAGTGCCGCTCTGCTGAGGTATAAAAATATTTGCACAGCAGAGTAGAGAAGGGCTGGCTAACCAGTCCGTCAGGGAGAGTGGATACATCTCAGCATAGCTTTAGCATTAAATAGACTGAACAGAGATTAGCCAATGCATAAAATTCAATCTGATTCAGGTGTGGAATGAGTTACATTTGGAGTCGCAAAGAGGAAAATAAGTGAGTAAACTGTTTCTCTAGTGAAAGACTAAAGGATAAACATGTATATTTGGGCAGACAAGTTCCCAAACAGGGAACCTGTATGCCTGTAATTACCACTGGCGATGCAGCGCTTGCGGCTAAAATTTAAGATTGCTTTCTTTCTTGTGCAATCCTGTTCTCTGGTCTCGTGCAACCAATCACACAAAAGCAGGGGCTGTCAATCACCCCAGTCTGATTAGTCCAGGGTGATTTTAAAAACTGCCAACTCTTACGACCGATGCATCTTAAATTGCGGTTAATAAAAAAAAAAAAGCCCCAAAGAACAATAAAGAAATTTGAAGCATTGTTCTTATATTATTTCACATGGGAATATGTGAATACTAATTACAGACTCCAAATTGCATTAGATAGCTCTGATTTTCCAAAATATATTCAATGAAGGAGAATCTGATATCACTGCTAGTGTATGCTGTGAAAAAAAAAACACTTTAAAAATGTGAAAAAATATCAGCAAGATCTAAAGAAGCTTTGTAATATAGTAAATGAAGTGTTGAAGACTCTTGAGGCAGCACTAGCTTACACTGAACAAGAAAAGGCAGCTGACACTGTTGTCATGTTATAGAGAAAGTGCCGTGACCTTGCCGCAAGGAAGAAAAGCCAAGCTGAGAAACTTAAAGGGACATAATACTCATATGCTAAATCACTTGAAACTGATGCAGTATAACTGTAAAAAGCTGACAATAAAATATCAACTGAGCATCTCTATCTAAAAAAAGAAGATATTTTACCTCACAATATCCTCAGCTCAGCAGAGTAAGTCCTGTGTAAAAAGTTATAATTCAGCTGCTGCCCAGCTGCAGGTAAAAAAAAATAAAAAATGAAGAAATGAACAGCAGCCAATCCGCATCAACAGTGCTGAGGTCATGAACTCTTTTACTGTGATCTCATGAGATTTCACTTAGCTCTCATGAGATTTCATGGTAAACTTCCTTAAACTGAATAGGGAAATAAGATGAGCGTTCACGAAGCTCGCTCCTTCCGCTGTCCCGGGACAGACATACTGATTTGCTGCTTAGAAGTCCTTTACAATGGGATGTGGCTACTGAGGAACTTTTGAGGTAAAATGTCTTTCTTTTTTACATACAGATGTTCAGGTGATATTTTCAAGTCAGCTTTTTACAGCTATGCTGCATCACTTTCAAGTGTTTCAACATTTGGGTATTATGGCCCTTTAAACTACTAAGATTTATTTTATTCTTATCTAGTACTGTAAATGCGCTCCATACAATAGTGTACAGCACATACTAAATATTGTGTTCAGTCTATGTGAATGACATTCAAATACCTGTGCTGTAGTAATACATTTACTATTTATATGCAACAAGTTAACAATGGTCATTTTAAACCTTTAACATCTAGTGAAACTGATTGGGTAAACCTGTGACTCCCCTTATCTTTACATATTAATGATGTAATTCATTATTATATTAATTAATTATGTATTAATATTTTTGTTGTGCAAGCAATATAGGGCTAGATTACATGTGCCGTGTTAAATTCATTGCGTTAACTTGCGTGCGTATTACAAGTTGACATGTTCTGTATGTGAAGAAAATTGGAATGTGAAATATTAATAACTCTTGTCTGGTATAATTATTTGGGTTTAATATGGTGCCTGGTTTGTCTTTTTTTGCGCTCTCCGTTGAAGTCTATGGGGAGAATAAGTTAGCATGGTTGCAATATCTGAAGTCCTTTAGTTAACACACGTTGGGTTTTCAACTTGTAATGTGCACGCTAACCCGCGTGACCCAAAATCTTTACTTCTGGCAGTGTAATTGCTCGAGAGAAAGCACTTTATAGCACGCCACTTGTAATCTAGCCCACAGTCTTTTTGATGTGCATTTTTGGTTCAACAAAGTAATACAATCATATAATATAGTTTCTGTGTACAAAAAAACCCCAATGGTATCTACACATTGGCCTAGAATTATAGAGCTCTGTTTATTAAAGGGATATAAAACAGTCTGTTTTATTGTTGTAATAGAAAAGCACTGTGCAGTGGGTGAAATCATTGCAATATTTATATTCATAATTTTAAATGGATTTGACCTTTTATTTCTTTTTTTTAAAACTTTATTTATCCAGTGTACTTCTAGTCAAAGTTCAACTAGGTAGCAGCGGTCATTCAGGGTGATTAACAGGCCCTGATAGCAGGGGGCAGCACTGCACTAGATTTCCTTGTGCAATAATAAATGTGGGCAGTGGATAAACAGCATCCACTGTCCACTCACCACTGAGACAGAGAGACAAAAGTTCTCTAGCTTGGAACCTTATCTGCCCATCTTATGAGAAATGGGGCCTATAGACTCTCATGAATTTCCTGAGGGTCCTCATGGTAAAGTCAAGATTATGTTTGAAATTCATTGAGCGTCGCTTCATTTATCTTTTTCAGTGTTTTGTTAGCGGACGTTTCTACACAATCATCTATAGTTGCATAAGGTGCACAATACATGATACCTTGTAAACGGAACACAAACTGCTAGCAACGCAGAAAAACAATAATTGCAACCACAACAATTTTGAGACACATAAAAACTGTGGCCTAGATTACGAGTTGTGCGTTAGCCTTAAAAAGCAGCGTTAAGAGGTCCTAACGCTGCTTTTTAACGCCCGCTGGTATTACGAGTCAATTGCGTATCCTATATTTTCAATGGGACTTGCATAGCGCCGGTATTACGAGTCTGACAAAAAGTGACCGGTAAACCCTCTCCTGTCAAGCCTGGTACCGCATTTTAAAGTCAGTAGTTAAGAGTTTTACACTACAGCGCCGTAGCATAAAACTCTTAACTAAAGTGCTAAAAAGTACACTAACACCCATAAACTACCTATTAACCCCTAAACCGAGGCCCCCCCCACATCGCAAACACTGAAATAAATTTTTTAACCCCTAATCTGCCGAACCGGACATCGCCGCCACTATAATAAACATATTAACCCCTAAACCGCCGCACTCCCGCATCGCAAACACTAGTTAAATATTATTAACCCCTAATCTGCCGTCCCTAACATCGCTGACACCTACCTACATTTATTAACCCCTAATCTGCCGCCCCCAACGTCGTCGCCACTATAATAAAGTTATTAACCCCTAAACCTAAGTCTAACCCTAACCCTAACACCCCCTAACTTAAATATAATTTAAATAAATCTAAATAAAATTACTACAATTAACTAAATAATTCCTATTTAAAACTAAATACTTGCCTATAAAATAAACCATAAGCTAGCTACAATATAACTAATAGTTACATTGTAGCTAGCTTAGGGTTTATTTTTATTTTACAGGCAAATTTGTATTTATTTTAACTAGGTAGAATAGTTACTAAATAGTTATTAACTATTTACTAACTACCTAGTTAAAATAAAGACAAATTTACCTGTAAAATAAAACCTAACCTAAGTTACAATTACACCTAACACTACACTATAATTAAATTAATTACCTAAATTAAATACAATTAATTACAATTCAATAAAATTATCTAAAGTACGAAAATTATCTAATGTACGAAAACCCCCCACTAAATTACAGAAAATAATAAAGAATTTACACGATTTTTAAACTAATTACACCTATTCTAATCCCCCTAACAAAATATGGACCCGCCCCGCGCCGGATGGATGAAGATAGAAGATGCCGCCTGGATGAAGACTTCTGCCCGTCTGGAGGACCACATCTTCCCGGTTGGATGAAGACTTCTGCCCGTCTGGAGGACCACTTCTGCCGGATTCGTTGAGGACTTCTGCCCGGTTGGGTGAAGACTTCTCACGGTAGGGTGATCTTCAAGGGGTTAGTGTTAGGTTTTTTTAAGGGGGCATCGGTGGGTTTTAGAGTAGGGTTGGTTGTTTGGGTGGTGGGTTTTGATGTTGGGGGGGTATTTGTACTTTTTTTTTACAGGTAAAAGAGCTGATTACTTTGGGGGCAATGCCCCGTAAAAGGCCCTTTTAAGGGCTATTTGTAATTTAGTGTAGGGTAGGGCTTTTTTTATTTTGGGGGGCTTTTTTATTTTGTTAGGGGGATTAGAGTAGGTGTAATTAGTTTAAAAATCGTGTAATTTCTTTATTATTTTCTGTAATTTAGTGTTTGTTTTTTTTTCGTACTTATTAATAATAATTTTATTTAATTTTAATTAATTGTATTTGACTTAGGAAATTAATTTAATTATAGTGTAGTGTTAATAACTATTGTACCTAGTTAAAATAAATACAAAGTTGCCTGTAAAATAAAAATAAACCCTAAGCAGGCTACAATGTAACTATTAGTTATATTGTAGCTAGTTTATGGTTTATTTTATAGGTAAGTATTTAGTTTTAAATAGGAATTATTTAGTTAATTGTAGTAATTTTATTTAGATTTATTTAAATTATATTTAAGTTAGGGGGTGTTAGGGTTAGACTTAGGTTTAGTGGTTAATAACTTTATTATAGTGGCGGCGACGTTGGGGGCGGCAGATTAGGGGTTAATAAATGTAGGTAGGTTGCGGCGACATAGGGGGCGGCAGATTATGTGTTAAAAAATAAAATGTAGGTGTCGGCGATGTTGGGGGCGGCAGATTAGGGGTTCATAAGTATAATGTAGGTGGCGGCGGTGTCCAGAGCGGCAGATTAGGGGTTAATAGTATAATGCAGGTGTCGGCGATGTCGGGGGCGGCAGATTAGGGGTTAATAAGTGTAAGATAAGGGGTGTTTAGACTCGGGGTTCATGTTAGGTTGTTAGGTGTAGACATAACTTTTATTTCCCCATAGGAATCAATGGGGCTGCGTTAGGAGCTTTACGCTGCTTTTTTGCAGGTGTTAGGTTTTTTTTCAGCCGGCTCTCCCCCATTGATTCCTATGGGGAAATCATGCACGAGCACGTTTTACCTGCTCACCGCTAACGTAAGCAGTGCTGGTATTGAGGTGAAATGTGGAGCAAAATTTTGCTCTTCGCTCACTTTTTTGCGGCATAGCCGAGTTTGTAAAAGCCCGTAATACCAGCGTTGTCTGTAAGTGAGCGGTGAACATAAACTGCTCATTAGCACCACACAGCCTCTAACACAAAACTCGTAATCTAGGCGTGTATTTGTAAATGTCTGTAATTATAACATATTCATATATCTGTTTTTTTATGGTCATCTGCTCAACAGAACAAGGGGTGTCTCAGAAACCTCAAAATCATGAACAATGGGTTGACATGGGCATTCTGGGGTGTTCCAAATATTTTTTTTGGCTACATAATTCCATAAAGATCTCATCACCCTTGTGAAGTATCTTGTGTTGCTTTTTTCTTAATTTATTTTTCCTTTACTATTCAACATTTTTTTTTCTCACATCTTAGAGTGGAATGTTTTATTAAGGGTGGTCCCCCCCCCCCAATATTAGGGTTTATCAGAGTCTATCAGCTGAGGCCTTTTTCGGCTATTTTTCTGGCCGAAAAGGCCACTTTTTGATTTAGCGCAATTTGTATTGTTTAAAAAGATAGATAATCCCTTTATTACCCATCCCCAGTTTTGCACAGTTATATTTATATACTTTTTACCTCTGTGATTATCTTATATCGAAGCCTCTGCAGACTGCCCCTTATATCAGTTCTTTTGACAGAATTGCATTTTAGCCAATCAGTGCTTACTCCTAGGTAACTCCACAGGCGTCAGCACAATGTTATCTATATGGCACACATAAACTAACACCCTCTAGCTGTGAAAAGCTGTCAAATGCATTCAGACAACAGGTGGTCTTCAATGGTTTAGAAATTAGCATATGAGCCTACTTAGGTTTAGCATTCAACTAAGAATACCAAGAGAACAAAGCAAATTTGATGATAAAAGTGAATTAAAAAGTTGTTCACAATTGCATGCTCTATCTGAATCATGAAAGTTTAATTTTGGATAGACTTTCTCTTTAAGTAATGCTGGTGTGCTAAACCAGTGCTTTCACAATCAATACATGTAAATATAGTTAAAAAAAAACAATTTAAAATATTAAAAGTGACAATAAAGTGATCAGGGGGCAGCCTTAGTAACCATCCTACACATTTGGAGACCAAACCGTAGCATAGCGTAGGCACTGTATATTTAGAAATAGTGAAGCCCATTGAGAGAAAGGGAATGGTTAAGAAATTAGTCTTTTATGCAGCAATATATTTTCTTTATGATTAATGACTACTTTCAAAGTGAAACGCGTCAGGGATTTGGTTTATACCTTCTTCCTCTTTGCTTTTATGAGCTAAATTATATTGATGCATATTTTTGGAGTCCCTGTGCAATATTTATTGTTTTATGAGATTTCCCTTTTCATTACTGTTTTTCAATGTGGTGACGTGTGTTTGCAATAATCAGTACGTATTTACTAACGCAGGATGCAGAAACAGGAAGTGGTGTACTTGGCAAAAAAAAAAGTCAGAAGTAATGGTGTTTCTTTTATATCATATTGCTTAAGCTCTGATATGATCAATTTGAAACTATTATTTGATGATTTCAGCAGTTTTATTATTTCAGAATAATAGCAAAGGAAGCAGGCAATGAAACCATCTCTACTACTGGTGCAATGTTTATTCCTAGCATTGCATGTACGAATATTAGAAAATGTTTTAAACTTTCTGTCAAGTGACTTATGTTTGATAATTTCACTACTAAAAGCATCAGCTGATATCTGTTGTTCTTTTATGGTGATTAAACATTATTTAAAAAACACTATGGGCTAGATTACAAGTGGAGCACTAATTTATCACGTGCCCGTAAATGGGCAAATTCAAAGATTTACAGGCACGCGATACATAACCAGACAAGTCGCTGATTATTGCTACCACGAGCTCGCGGCAGCAATTAGCACAACCTACTGCATCTTCTTTGCCGATTTACATTTATTTTTACTACAATATTGACTAATGCACCTTGTTTAAAATACTAAACAAAGAATTTGTGTTTTTCAGCCAGGAAACCTAGATGTTTTGGATTACGGATTGAACAGGGCAACAGATCCTAATGTCACTAAGGTAAACAGGTAAGTTCAGCTCTTTACATCATATTTGCTGATTGTGAGTTGTAGTTCACTTTATGTATTATTTTCCAACTTTTACTAAGCCGGCTTTAGTGATACATAATTGTTTTAGTACATATTGCAAGTTATGTTATAAATATAGACATAAAACACCTTGAGATTGTACAATAAAATATTTAAAGGGATAGTCTAGTCAAAAATTAACTTTCATGATTCAGATAGATCATGCAACTTTCTAATTTATTCCTATTATCAATTTTTCTTCGTTCTCTTGGTACCTTTATTTCTTGCTTTTTAATTGGTATCTAAATGTAACCACCAATCAGCAAGGGCTACCCAGGTTCTGAACCAAAAATCGTCCGGCTTACATTCAAATAAAGATACCAAGAGAACGAAGAAAAATTAATAATATGAGTTAAAGGGACAGTCTACACCAGAATTTTTATTGTTTTAAAAGATAGATAATCCCTTTTTCTTCTGTTAAGTGTGATCAGTCCACGGGTCATCATTACTTCTGGGATATTACTCCTCCCCAACAGGAAGTGCAAGAGGATTCACCCAGCAGAGCTGCATATAGCTCCTCCCCTCTACGTCACTCCCAGTCATTCTCTTGCACCCAACGACTAGATAGGATGTGTGAGAGGACTATGGTGATTATACTTAGTTTTATATCTTCAATCAAAAGTTTGTTATTTTAAAATAGCACCGGAGTGTGTTATTACCTCTCTGGCAGAGTTTGAAGAAGAATCTACCAGAGTTTTTGCTATGATTTTAGCCGGAGTAGTTAAGATCATATTGCTGTTTCTCGGCCATCTGAGGAGAGGTAAACTTCAGATCAGGGGACAGCGGGCAGATGAATCTGCATAGAGGTATGTAGCAGCTTTTATTTTCTGACAATGGAATTGATGAGAAAATCCTGCCATACCGATATAATGTCATGTATGTATACTTTACACTTCAGTATTCTGGGGAATGGTACTTCACTAGAATTACACTGTAAGAAATACATAAAGCTGTTTAATAACTAGAGATTATGTTTAACGTTTTTGCTGGAATGTAAAATCGTTTTCATTTACTGAGGTACTGAGTGAATAAATGTTTGGGCACTATTTTTCCACTTGGCAGTTGCTTAATCTGTTTTCTGACAGTTTCTGTTCTCCCTCACTGCTGTGTGTGAGGGGGAGGGGCCGTTTTTTTGGCGCTTTTACTACGCATCAAATATTTCAGTCAGCAACTCATTGTATTCCCTGCATGATCCGGTTCATCTCTACAGAGCTCAGGGGTCTTCAAAACTTATTTTGAGGGAGGTAATTTCTCTCAGCAGAGCTGTGAGAATTGTAGTTTGACTGAGATAAAAACGTTTATTCTGTAATTTGTTTCCTGCTTTCAGAATTTGTTATCTTTGCTAATGGGATTAAACCTTTGCTAAAGTTGTGTTGTTTACAAGGATTGAGGCTATAACTGTTTCAATTTATTAATTTTCAACTGTCATAGATCTTCTGTGCTTCTTAAAGGCACAGTACGTTTTAATATTATTCTAATTGAATTGTATTTCCAAGTTGCAAGTTTATTTGCTAGTGTGTTAAACATGTCTGATTCAGAGGATGATACCTGTGTCATTTGTTGCAATGCCAAAGTGGAGCCCAATAGAAATTTATGTACTAACTGTATTGATGCTACTTTAAATAAAAGTCAATCTGTACAAATTGAACAAATTTCACCAAACAACGAGGGGAGAGTTATGCCGACTAACTCGCCTCACGTGTCAGTACCCACATCTCCCGCTCAGAGTGAGGTGCGTGATATTGTAGCGCCGAGTACATCTGGGCGGCCATTACAAATCACATTACAGGATATGGCTACTGTTATGACTGAGGTTTTGGCTAAATTACCAGAACTAAGAGGTAAGCGTGATCACTCTGGGGTGAGAACAGAGTGCGCTGATAATATTAGGGCCATGTCAGACACTGCGTCACAGGTGGCAGAACATGAGGACGGAGAACTTCATTCTGTGGGTGACGGTTCTGATCCAAACAGACTGGATTCAGATATTTCAAATTTTAAATTTAAACTGGAAAACCTCCGTGTATTACTAGGGGAGGTGTTAGCGGCTCTGAATGATTGTAACACAGTTGCAATACCAGAGAAAATGTGTAGGTTGGATAAATATTTTGCGGTACCGACGAGTACTGAGGTTTTTCCTATACCTAAGAGACTTACTGAAATTGTTACTAAGGAGTGGGATAGACCCGGTGTGCCGTTCTCACCCCCTCCGATATTTAGAAAAATGTTTCCAATAGACGCCACCACAAGGGACTTATGGCAAACGGTCCCTAAGGTGGAGGGAGCAGTTTCTACCTTAGCTAAGCGTACCACTATCCCGGTGGAGGATAGCTGTGCTTTTTCAGATCCAATGGATAAAAAGTTAGAGGGTTACCTTAAGAAAATGTTTGTTCATCAAGGTTTAATATTGCAACCCCTTGCATGCATTGCGCCGATCACGGCTGCAGTGGCATTCTGGATTGAGTCTCTGGAAGAGAACATTGGTTCAGCTACTCTGGACGACATTACGGACAGGCTTAGAGTCCTTAAACTAGCTAATTCATTCATTTCGGAGGCCGTAGTACATCTTACTAAACTTACGGCGAAGAATTCAGGATTCGCCATTCAGGCACGCAGGGCGCTGTGGCTAAAATCCTGGTCAGCTGATGTTACTTCTAAGTCTAAATTGCTTAATATACCTTTCAAAGGGCAGACCTTATTCGGGCCCGGGTTGAAAGAGATTATCGCTGACATTACAGGAGGTAAAGGCCATGCCCTGCCTCAGGACAAAGCCAAAGTTAAGGCTAGACAGTCTAATTTTCGTTCCTTTCGTAATTTCAAAGCAGGAGCAGCATCAACTTCCTCTGCACCAAAACAGGAAGGAGCTGTTGCTCGCTACAGACAAGGCTGGAAACCTAACCAGTCCTGGAACAAGGGCAAGCAGGCCAGGAAACCTGCTGCTGCCCCTAAAACAGCATGAATTGAGGGCCCCCGATCCGGGATCGGATCTAGTGGGGGGCAGACTTTCTCTCTTCGCCCAGGCTTGGGCAAGAGATGTCCAGGATCCCTGGGCGCTAGAGATAATATCTCAGGGATACCTTCTGGACTTCAAATACTCTCCTCCAAGAGAGAGATTTCATCTGTCAAGATTGTCAACAATCCAGACAAAGAAAGAGGCGTTTCTACGCTGCGTACAAGAGCTCTTGTTAATGGGAGTAATCCATCCAGTTCCACGATCGGAACAGGGACAGGGGTTTTACTCAAATCTGTTTGTGGTTCCCAAAAAAGAGGGAACTTTCAGACCAATCCTGGACTTAAAGATCCTAAACAAATTCCTAAGAGTTCCATCGTTCAAGATGGAGACTATTCGGACAATTTTACCTATGATCCAAGAGGGTCAGTACATGACCACTGTAGATTTAAAAGATGCTTACCTTCACATACCGATTCACAAAGATCATTATCGGTACCTAAGGTTTGCCTTCCTAGACAGGCATTACCAGTTTGTGGCTCTTCCATTCGGATTGGCTACAGCTCCAAGAATCTTCACAAAGGTTCTGGGTGCTCTTCTGGCGGTACTAAGACCGCGGGGAATCTCGGTAGCTCCATACCTAGACGACATTCTGATACAAGCTTCAAGCTTTCAAACTGCCAAGTCTCATACAGAGTTAGTGCTGGCATTTCTAAGGTCACATGGATGGAAGGTGAACGAAAAGAAAAGTTCACTCGTTCCACTCACAAGAGTTCCCTTCCTGGGGACTCTTATAGATTCTGTAGAAATGAAGATTTACCTGACAGAGGACAGGCTAACAAGACTTCAAAGTGCTTGCCGCACCCTACATTCCATTCAACACCCGTCAGTGGCTCAATGCATGGAGGTAATCGGCTTAATGGTAGCGGCAATGGACATAGTACCCTTTGCACGCTTACACCTCAGACCACTGCAACTGTGCATGCTAAGTCAGTGGAATGGGGATTACTCAGACTTATCCCCTTCTCTGAATCTGGATCAAGAGACCAGAAATTCTCTTCTATGGTGGCTTTCTCGGCCACATCTGTCCAGGGGGATGCCATTCAGCAGACCAGACTGGACAATTGTAACAACAGACGCCAGCCTTCTAGGTTGGGGTGCCGTCTGGAATTCTCTGAAGGCTCAGGGACAATGGAGTCAGTAGGAGAGTCTCCTGCCAATAAACATTCTGGAATTGAGAGCAGTTCTCAATGCCCTCCTGGCTTGGCCCCAGTTGACAACTCGGGGGTTCATCAGGTTTCAGTCGGACAACATCACGACTGTTGCTTACATCAACCATCAGGGAGGGACAAGAAGCTCCCTAGCTATGATGGAAGTATCAAAGATAATTCTCTGGGCAGAGTCTCACTCTTGCCACCTGTCAGCAATCCACATCCCGGGAGTGGAGAACTGGGAGGCGGATTTCTTAAGTCGTCAGACTTTTCATCCAGGGGAGTGGGAACTTCATCCGGAGGTCTTTGCCCAAATACTGCGACGTTGGGGCAAACCAGAGATAGATCTCATGGCGTCTCGACAGAACGCCAAGCTTCCTCGTTACGGGTCCAGATCCAGGGATCCAGGAGCAGTCCTGATAGATGCTCTGACAGCACCTTGGGACTTCAGGATGGCTTACGTGTTTCCACCCTTCCCGTTGCTTCCTCGATTGATTGCCAGAATCAAACAAGAGAGAGCATCAGTGATTCTAATAGCACCTGCGTGGCCACGCAGGACTTGGTATGCAGACCTGGTGGACATGTCATCCTGTCCACCTTGGTCTCTACCTCTGAAGCAGGACCTTCTGATACAGGGTCCCTTCAAACATCAAAATCTAACTTCTCTGAAGCTGACTGCTTGGAAATTGAACGCTTGATTTTATCAAGACGTGGGTTTTCTGAGTCAGTTATTGATACCTTAATACAGGCTAGGAAACCTGTTACCAGAAAGTTTTACCATAAGATATGGCGTAAATACCTATATTGGTGTGAATCCAAAGGTTACTCTTGGAGTAAGGTTAGGATTCCTAGGATATTGTCTTTTCTACAAGAAGGTTTAGAAAAGGGTTTATCTGCTAGTTCATTAAAGGGACAGATCTCAGCTCTGTCCATTCTGTTACACAAACGTCTGTCAGAAGTTCCTGACGTCCAGGCTTTTTGTCAGGCTTTGACCAGGATTAAGCCTGTGTTTAAAACTGTTGCTCCACCATGGAGTTTAAACCTTGTTCTTAATGTTTTACAGGGCGTTCCGTTTGAACCCCTTCATTCCATTGATATAAAGTTGTTATCTTGGAAAGTTCTATTTTTAATGGCTATTTCCTCGGCTCGAAGAGTCTCTGAATTATCAGCTTTACATTGTGATTCTCCTTATTTGATTTTTCATTCGGATAAGGTAGTCCTGCGTACTAAACCTGGGTTCTTACCTAAGGTAGTTACTAACAGGAATATCAATCAAGAGATTGTTGTTCCTTCTTTATGCCCAAATCCTTCTTCAAAGAAGGAACGTCTACTGCACAACCTGGATGTAGTCCGTGCTCTAAAATTTTACTTACAGGCAACTAAGGAATTTCGACAAACGTCTTCTCTGTTTGTCATTTACTCTGGGCAGAGGAGAGGTCAAAAAGCTTCCGCCACCTCTCTTTCTTTTTGGCTTCGTAGCATAATTCGTTTAGCTTATGAGACTGCTGGACAGCAGCCTCCTGAAAGAATTACAGCTCATTCTACTAGAGCTGTGGCTTCCACTTGGGCCTTCAAGAATGAGGCCTCTGTTGAACAGATTTGCAAGGCTGCAACTTGGTCTTCGCTTCATACTTTTTCCAAATTTTACAAATTTGACACTTTTGCTTCATCGGAGGCTATTTTTGGGAGAAAGGTTCTTCAGGCAGTGGTTCCTTCTGTATAAAGAGCCTGCCTATCCCTCCCGTCATCCGTGTACTTTTGCTTTGGTATTGGTATCCCAGAAGTAATGATGACCCGTGGACTGATCACACTTAACAGAAGAAAACATAATTTATGCTTACCTGATAAATTCCTTTCTTCTGTAGTGTGATCAGTCCACGGCCCGCCCTGTTTTTAAGGCAGGTAAATATTTTTTAATTTATACTCCAGTCACCACTTCACCCTTGGCTTTTCCTTTCTCGTTGGTCCTTGGTCGAATGACTGGGAGTGACGTAGAGGGGAGGAGCTATATGCAGCTCTGCTGGGTGAATCCTCTTGCACTTCCTGTTGGGGAGGAGTAATATCCCAGAAGTAATGATGACCCGTGGACTGATCACACTACAGAAGAAAGGAATTTATCAGGTAAGCATAAATTATGTTATTACCCATTCCCCAGTTTTACATAACCAACACAGTTATAATAATATACTTTTAACCTCTGTGATTATCTTGTATCTAAGCCTCTGCAAACTGCCCCTTTTTTCAGTTCTTTTGACAGACTTGCAGTCTAGCCAATCAGTGCCTGCTCCCAGATTACTTCACGTGCACGAGCACAGTGTTATCTCTATGAAATATGTGAACTAACACCCTCTAGTGGTGAAAAACTGTTAAAATGCAATCTGAAAGAGGTGGGCTTCAAGGTCTAAGAAATTAGCATATGAACCTCCTAGGTTAAGCTTTCAACTAAGAATACCAAGAGAACAAAGCAAAATTGGTGATAAAAGTAAATTGGAAAATTGTTTAAAATTACATGAAAGTTTATTTTGGCCTAGACTGTCCCTTTAATTAGAAAGCTACTTAAAATTGCATGCTCTGTCTGAATCATGAAAGTTACATTTTGACTAGACTATTCCTTTAATTATGTGTATTAACAATTTTGTGCTCAAATACTATAATTTAAAAGGATAGAAAGCTCAGAATTAAAACGTACATGAGTGCATTTCAGTTTTAAATAGAAGCATTTTCTGCAATGTACCTCCATCAACACATACACAAATATACTGTGAGGGCCTCTGTAACAGTATTCAAGTTTAGAGAGCTGGTGGTGCCGGTGTCATATAAGCCTCTCTGAGAAGGTGAAGTGTTCAAATACTGGTGCACAGGCTCTCACAGCATATATACATATGCAGCTGAAAGACAGTAATAACGTTTACTAGAAGCATTTTTGCTAATGCACTTATGCACGTTTCTGTCTTGATCTTTCTGCCCCTTTAAGTCCAAAAAAATGTGGGTTGTGGGAATTGTAAGTTTATATTTCAGATTTCACATACCTAACCCTGCTATATATCTGTCTCTAAATGGCTTTAGGATTAGATAACATACTGCAAACCAATGCAACGTTTACAAACAAAATGACAGTTGCAAGCCTTGTACTCCAGTTACCAGCCTGGACTGGCTCCTCTAAGTAATAATGTTTGACCATTGGGAAAAAATGCAGCTAGCAAGGTGTTAATCTATTTGGAAAACTTTCACACTGGGGGCGAGATTACATATGCGACATCGCCCGCAAAAGCCGGCGACGCCAGTTTTTAGTCCGGTATTGCTATCACATATACGGCGCTGCATATCAATGCGGCACATATGTTTCAGCTGTCGCCCGCTAATTTTTAAACTAACATAGAACCGCGTTGCAATTCGGTATCATATATTCAGCGCAAGGACTTACATGCCGAAAATGGAGACATTTTACTTCTTTTTCACCTCACCACACATAGGCAGGCGCAGCAAGCCTTGCTCCGTAACTCCCTGGAAGTTCTAACTAACACCTAAAGCATGTGCAATTTCTACCTGCAAACCTTCATCCCCTCACCGCAATAACTAAATAAAATCTATTAACCCCTAATCCGCCAACCCCCACATCGCATAATATCTAATTAAACTATTAACCCCTAAGCCGCCAACTCCCCACAATGCAATATACCTAATAAACAGCTAGATTACGAGTTTTGAGCGCTATAGGCAAATTAACAACTGCCACAAAAGCGGCGTTATTTCACCTCCCTATAGCGCTGCTATTACAAGTTTTTAAAAAGCAGGCTTGTGCGGGCGAAATGGTTGCGTTGAGCTCCATACCACACCAAAATCAAGCGCTGCTTCGACGTGCACGATTTCCCCATAGACATTAATGGGGAGAGCCGGCAAAAAAAAAGTTTAACACCTGCGATCGCGGAAACAAAACGCAGCCCCATTGATATCTATGGGGAAAGAAAAAGTTACATTTAAACCTAACACCCTAACATAAACCCCGAGTCTAAACACCCCTAATCTGCCGCCCCCGACATCGCCGCAACCTACATAATGTTATTAACCCCTAATCTGCCGCACTTAACATCGCCGCCAGCTACATTACAGTTATTAACCACTAATCTGCCGCCCCAACTATACTAAAGTTATTAACCCCTAAACCTCTAGCCTCCAACATCACTAACACTAAATAAATATATTAACCCCTAAACCTTACCCTAAGCATAACCCTAACGTAACCCTAACCCTAACACCCCCTAACTTAAATATAATTAAAATAAAGCTAAATAAACCTTACAATTATTACCTAAATAACTCCTTTTTGAAAATAAATACAAACTTACCTGTAAAATAAAACCTAAGCTAGCTACAATATAACTAATAGTTATATTGTAGCTAGCTTAGGTTTTATTTTTATTTCACAGGTAAGTTTGTATTTATTTTAACTAGGTAGACTAGTTAGTAAATAGTTATTAACTATTTAATAACTACCTAGATAAAATAAATACAAAGTTACCTGTAAAATAAAACCTGACCTGCCTTACACTAAAAACTAACATTACAATAAAATAAAATAAATTAAATTATTAAAATACAATTTCTCCAACATTGGTGTGTCCGGTCCACGGCGTCATCCTTACTTGTGGGATATTCTCTTCCCCAACAGGAAATGGCAAAGAGTCCCAGCAAAGCTGGTCACATGATCCCTCCTAGGCTCCGCCCACCCCAGTCATTCTCTTTGCCGTTGCACAGGCAACATCTCCACGGAGATGGTTAAGAGTTTTTTTGGTGTTTAAATCTCTTCTCCCGATAAACATTCTGGAACTGAGAGCGATATTCAATGCTCTCAAAGCTTGGCCTCAACTAGCAAAGGCCAAATTCATAAGGTTTCAATCAGACAACATGACGACTGTTGCATATATCAATCATCAGGGGGGAACAAGGAGTTCCCTGGCGATGGAAGAAGTGACCAAAATAATTCAATGGGCGGAGGATCACTCCTGCCACTTGTCTGCGATCCACATCCCAGGAGTAGAAAATTGGGAAGCGGATTTTCTGAGTCGTCAGACATTCCATCCGGGGGAGTGGGAACTCCATCCGGAAATCTTTGCCCAAATAACTCAATTATGGGGCATTCCAGACATGGATCTGATGGCGTCTCGTCAGAACTTCAAGGTTCCTTGCTACGGGTCCAGATCCAGGGATCCCAAGGCGACTCTAGTAGATGCACTAGTAGCACCTTGGACCTTCAACCTAGCTTATGTATTCCCACCGTTTCCTCTCATTCCCAGGCTGGTAGCCAGGATCAATCAGGAGAGGGCTTCGGTGATCTTGATAGCTCCTGCGTGGCCACGCAGGACTTGGTATGCAGACCTGGTGAATATGTCATCGGCTCCACCATGCAAGCTACCTTTGAGACAGGACCTTCTTGTTCAAGGTCCATTCGAACATCCGAATCTGGTTTCTCTCCAGCTGACGGCTTGGAGATTGAACGCTTGATTTTATCAAAGCGTGGGTTTTCAGATTCTGTAATAGATACTCTGATTCAGGCTAGAAAGCCTGTAACTAGAAAAATTTACCATAAAATATGGAAAAAATATATCTGTTGGTGTGAATCCAAAGGATTGCCATGGAACAAGATAAAGATTCCTAAGATTCTATCCTTTCTACAAGAAGGTTTGGAGAAAGGATTATCTGCAAGTTCTCTAAAGGGACAGATTTCTGCTTTATCTGTCTTACTACACAAACGACTGGCAGCTATGCCAGATGTTCAAGCATTTGTTCAGGCTCTGGTTAGGATCAAGCCTGTTTACAGACCTTTGACTCCTCCCTGGAGTTTAAATCTAGTTCTTTCAGTTCTTCAAGGGGTTCCGTTTGAACCCTTACATTCCGTAGATATTAAGTTACTATCTTGAAAAGTTTTGTTTTTGGTTGCAATCTCTTCTGCTAGAAGAGTTTCAGAGTTATCTGCTCTGCAGTGTTCTCCTCCTTATCTGGTGTTCCATGCAGATAAGGTGGTTTTGCGTACTAAGCCTGGTTTTCTTCCTAAAGTTGTTTCTAACAAAAATATTAACCAGGAGATAGTTGTACCTTCTTTGTGTCCGAATCCAGTTTCAAAGAAGGAGCGTTTGTTACACAATTTGGACGTTGTCCGTGCTCTAAAATTCTATTTAGAGGCTACTAAAGATTTCAGACAAACATCATCCTTGTTTGTTGTTTATTCTGGTAAAAGGAGAGGTCAAAAAGCGACTTCCACCTCTCTTTCCTTTTGGCTTAAAAACATTATCCGTTTGGCTTATGAGACTGCCGGACGGCAGCCTCCTGAACGAATCACAGCTCACTCCACTTGGGCTGTGGCTTCCACATGGGCCTTCAAGAACGAGGCTTCTGTTGATCAGATATGTAAGGCAGCGACTTGGTCTTCACTGCACACTTTTGCCAAATTTTACAAATTTGATACTTTTGCTTCTTCGGAGGCTATTTTTGGGAGAAAGGTTTTGCAAGCTGTGGTGCCTTCCGTTTAGGTGACCTGATTTGCTCCCTCCCTTCATCCGTGTCCTAAAGCTTTGGTATTGGTTCCCACAAGTAAGGATGACGCTGTGGACCGGACACACCAATGTTGGAGAAAACAGAATTTATGCTTACCTGATAAATTACTTTCTCCAACGGTGTGTCCGGTCCACGGCCCGCCCTGGTTTTTTTAATCAGGTCTGATGAATTATTTTCTCTAACTACAGTCACCACGGTATCATATGATTTCTCCTATATATATTTCCTCCTGTCCGTCGGTCGAATGACTGGGGTGGGCGGAGCCTAGGAGGGATCATGTGACCAGCTTTGCTGGGACTCTTTGCCATTTCCTGTTGGGGAAGAGAATATCCCACAAGTAAGGATGACGCTGTGGACCGGACACACCGTTGGAGAAAGTAATTTATCAGGTAAGCATAAATTCTGTTTTTCTAAATTACAAAAAAACCCCCACTAAATTACAAAAAATAAAAAACCACATTATCAAAAATAAAAAAGAATTACTCCTAATCTAATAGCCCTATCAACCCCCCCTCAAAATAAAAAAAAAACCCTAGCCTACACTAAACTGCCAATGGCCCTTAAAAGGTATTTTGCCCCAAAGCAATCAGCTCTTTTACCTGTAAAAAAAAATACAAACACCCCAACAGTAAAACCCACCACCCAACCAACCAACCAACCCCTCCAAATAAAATCCTATCTAAATAAACCTAAGCTAACCATTGCCCCGAAAAGGGCGTTTGGATGGGCATTGCCCTTAAAAGGGCATTTAGCTCTTTTACATTGCCCAAACCCTAAGGTAAAGATGGATGAAGATGGAAGAAGCCGCCCGGATGAAGACTTCTTGCCGCCTGGATGATGACTTTGCGCGGCTGGATGAGGATGGATGTCCGGACTTCGAAAACTGTTAGTGGATCATCGGGGGTTAGTGTTAGGTTTTTTTAAGGGTTTTTTGGGTGTTTTTTTTTTTAAGTTTAGGGTTTGGGCAATGTAAAATAGCTAAATGCCATTTTAAGGGCAATGCCCATCCAAATGCCGTTTTCAGGGCAATGGTTAGTTTAGGTTTGTTTAGATAGGTTTTTATTTGGGGGGGTTTGGTTGTGTGTGTGGTTGGTTTTACTGTTGGGGGGTTGATTGTATTTTTTTTTACAGTTGAAAAAACTGATTTCTTTGGGGCAATGCCCCGCAAAAGCCCCTTTTAAGGGCCATTGGCAGTTTAATGTAGGCTAGCATTTTTTTATTTGGGGGGGGGGCTTTTTATTTTGATAGGGCTATTAGATTAGAAGTAATTCGTTTTTAGTTTTGATAATGTGTTATTTTATTTTTTGTAATTTCGAAAATTGTATTTTAATAATTTAATTTATTTTATTTTAATGTTAGTTTTTAGTGTAAGGCAGGTTAGGTTTTATTTTACAGGTAACTTTGTATTTATTTTAGCTAGGGAGTTATTAAATAGTTAATAACTATTTACTAACTAGTCTACCTAGTTAAAATAAATACAAACTTAGCTGTGAAATAAAAATCAAACCTAAGATAGCTATAATATAACTATTAGTTATTTTGTATCTAGCTTAGGTTTTATTTTACAGGTAAGTAAGTATTTAGTTTTAAATATGAACTATTTAGGTAATAATTGTAAGGTTTATTTAGATTTATTTTAATTATATTTAAGTTAGGGGGTGTTAGGGTTAGGCTTAGGGTTACATTAGGGTTAGTTTAGGGGTTAATATATTTATGTAGAGTTAGTGATGTGGGAGGTCAGAGGTTTAGGGGTTAATAATTTATTTAAGTATATTTTGTTGTGGGGGGCTTGCGGTTTAGTGGTTAATAGGTTTATTATAGTGGCAGTGTGGGCGGACGGCAGATTAGGGGTTAATAATCTTTAAATAGTGTTTGCGATGCGGGAGGGCGGCGGTTTAGGGGTTAATAGGATTATTATATTGGCGACCATGTCGGGGAGCGGCAGAATAGGGGTTCATAATTTTTTTTAAGTGGCAGCGATTTCCGGAGCGGCAGATTATGGGTTAATAAACTTATTATAGTGTTTGCGATGCGGGAGGGCATCAGTTTAGGGGTTAATAGGTAGTTTATGGGTGTTAGTGTACTTTTTAACACTTTAATTATGAGTTTTATGCTACAGCTTTGTAACTTAAAACTCATAACTACTGACTTTAGATGGCGGTACGGATCTCGTGGTTATAGAGTGTACCACTTACTTCTTGGCCTCCCAGGCAAACTCGTAATACCGGCGCTATGGAAGTCCCATTGAAAAAGGACTTTTTTAAAAGTGCGGTACTGACGTTGCGTAATGGCCAAAAAGGTGTGCGGTACACCTGTACTTGCAAGACTTGTATTAGCGGTGTTAGGGAAAAAGCAGCGTTATGAAGCATAACAATGCTTTTTCACTCATAACGCAAAACTCGTAATCTAGCTGAAAGTGATTAACCCCTAACACGCCATCTCTCACAACGCAAACTACTTAATAAATGTATTAACCCCTAATCCGCCACCCTCCACAACGCAATAAACCTAATTATTAATTATTGCAAATGGTGAGTGGATTTTGGCTTTTGAAAATCAATTGTAGCAAAGCAGATGTTAATTTGTTTTACAAATGTTTATACTTGACTAAAATGTTATTCTATAGAAATGTCTTGTAATTACAAGGTTTACTGGGGCCAGTGCCATTTGCTGAGGGTAACTTTTGGAGGCAAAATAATGTTTTTTCGATACTATATCACCAGCTATTGAGGGAGGATTACTGTAAGTAAACTTTTGGTTGTATCATTTTTAAATAGAATTTACTGTCGATTTAAGGAACTTCCCACTGTCAGAAATTAGTTCAGTACCTACCTTGACTTAGTGAATCCAGTTTGTTCAGCTAATAAGGATGTGTATATATAATGGTATTTTGTACTTTGCTTCAGATTTGTGTACTTGTCAGACCAAGGGAGAATGCAGCTGTAGACTGGCTGGAATGCACTTTAAATACACATTTTCTAGATAGTGGTTGACTCGTGCAAATAAAAAGTGTTATAGGGCACTAGAGCGCTCTGTGCTTCTTTTACTGATAAAACACTGGTATGTCTATGTACAATTCATTTCCAGATGGGAAAACCTTGTGGCTGTGTCCCAGACAGTATACACAAGTCAGTAGTAAAATAAACTGTGCTATTAATATCTGGTTCTGTTTAATATCAGGAAAGAAAGTGAAATATTTAATCCTCTTTTGTTGATGATCTGAAAACAGACCTGCTATGTTATAATAAACTGTAATATTTATTAGAGAAAACTGTGATCTTTTAGAGAAAACTGTAAATTAAATAGAAGGTAGCCCACAATTAAATATCAAAATTGCATTGCATAGTGGTTTCATTATTAAAGATCAAATATTTTATGGCAAATTTTATTTTAAATCTGTCATTTTTTTAAAATTAAGGGGACATTCCAGCCCCAATTTTTTTATCCACATGGATGCATTTCAGTTCTGAATAGAGGCATTTTTGTAATACAGTATAGATGTATTAGCAAAATTGTTTCTAATAAAAACTATAGCTGTTTCAAAAGTGTATTTAAGTATGCATCGTGCACCAGCATTTTAAACACAGGACTTCCTCAAAGAAGAGCCTAAGGTGCTTGTACCATCTGATAATGACCCAATTTGTTATTTGTTGACATAATAAAAGCCTCACTGGCACTCTGTGATTTAAAGGGATACTAAACCCAAATTTTTTCTTTAATGATTCAGATAGTGCATGCAATTTTAAACAACTTTCTAATTTACTCCTATTATCACATTTTCTTCGTTCTCTTGCTATCTTTATTTCAGAACCTGTGTTATGCTTGCTTATTGGTTTGCCAAATGTAGCCACCAATAAGCAAGCGCTATTTAGTTTAAGGGCCATCGATGGCCATCACAAGGCCATCGATGGCCGCCACCCGCCTCCCACACCGGCTCCCACCCACCAACGAACATAGCCATCGATGTCCGGTGCAGAGAGGGCCACAGAGTGACTCTCTCTGCATCAGATGGCTAAAAAACATAATTTATGTAAGAACTTACCTGATAAATTCATTTCTTTCATATTAGCAAGAGTCCATGAGCTAGTGACGTATGGGATATACATTCCTACCAGGAGGGGCAAAGTTTCCCAAACCTTAAAATGCCTATAAATACACCCCTCACCACACCCACAATTCAGTTTAACGAATAGCCAAGAAGTGGGGTGATAAGAAAAAAGTGCGAAAGCATATAAAATAAGGAATTGGAATAATTGTGCTTTATACAAAAAAATCATAACCACCACAAAAAAGGGCGGGCCTCATGGACTCTTGCTAATATGAAAGAAATGAATTTATCAGGTAAGTTCTTACATAAATTATGTTTTCTTTCATGTAATTAGCAAGAGTCCATGAGCTAGTGACGTATGGGATAATGACTACCCAAGATGTGGATCTTTCCACGCAAGAGTCACTAGAGAGGGAGGGATAAAATAAAGACAGACAATTCCTGCTGAAAATAATCCACACCCAAAATAAAGTTTAATGAAAAACATAAGCAGAAGATTCAAACTGAAACCACTGCCTGAAGTACTTTTCTACCAAAAACTGCTTCAGAAGAAGAAAACACATCAAAATGGTAGAATTTAGTAAAAGTATGCAAAGAGGACCAAGTTGCTGCTTTGCAAATCTGATCAACCGAAGCTTCATTCCTAAACGCCCAGGAAGTAGAAACTGACCTAGTAGAATGAGCTGTAATCCTTCGAGGCGGAATTTTACCCGACTCGACATAGGCATGATGAAATAAAGATTTCAACCAAGATGCCAAAGAAATGGCAGAAGCTTTCTGGCCTTTTCTAGAACCGGAAAAGATGAAAAATAGACTAGAAGTCTTTCGGAAAGACTTAGTAGCTTCAACATAATATTACAAAGCTCTAACAGCATCCAAAGAATGCAATGATTTCTCCTTAGAATTCATAGGATTAGGACATAATGAAGGAACCACAATTTCTCTACTAATGTTGTTAGAATTCACAACCTTAGGAAAAAAAAAAATTCAAAAGAAGTCCGCAGCACCGTCTTATCCTGATGAAAAATCAGAAAAGGAGACTCACAAGAAAGAGCAGATAATTCAGAGACTCTTCTGGCAGAAGAGATGGCCAAAAGAAACAAAACTTTCCAAGAAAGTAATATAACGACCAAAGAATGCATGGGTTCAAAAGGAGGAGCTTGAAGAGCCCCCAGAACCAAATTCAAACTCCAAGGAGGAGAAATTGACTTAATGACAGGTTTTATACGAACCAAAGCTTGTACAAAACAATGAATATCAGGAAGATTAGCAATCCTTCTGTGAAAAAGAACAGAAAGAGCAGAGATTTGTCCTTTCAAGGAACTTGCGGACAAACCTTTATCTAAACCATCCTGAAAAAACTGTAAAATTCTCGGTATTCAAAAAGAATGCCAAGAAAAAATTATGAGAAAGACACTAAGAAATATAAGTCTTCCAGACTCTATAATATATCTCTCTAGATACAGATTTACGAGCCTGTCACATAGTATCAATCACAGAGTCAGAAAAACCTCTTTGACCAAGAATCAAGCGTTCAAACTCCATACCTTAAAATTTAAGGATTTGAGATCCTGATGGAAAAAAAGGACCTTGCGACAGAAAGTCTGGTCTAAACGGAAGAGTCCACAGCTGGCAAGAGGCCATCCGGACAAGATCCGCATACCAAAACCTGTGAGGCCATGCTGGAGCTACCAGCAGGACAAACAAACATTCCTTTAGAATCTTGGAGAATACTCTTGGAAGAAGAACTAGAGGTGGAAAGATATAGGCAGGATGATACTTCCAAGGAAGTGATAATGCATCCACTGCCTCCGCCCGAGGATCCCGGGATCTGGACAGATACCAGGGAAGTTTCTTGTTTAGATGAGAAGCCATCAGATCTATTTCTGGGAGTTCCCACATTTGAACAATCTGAAGAAATACCTCTGGGTGAAGAGACCATTCGCCCGGATGCAACGTTTGGCGACTGAGATAATCCGCTTCCCAATTGTCTATACCTGGGATATGAACCGCAGAGATTAGACAGGAGCCGGATTCCGCCCAAACCAAAATTCGAGATACTTCTTTCATAGCCAGAGGACTGTGAGTCCCTCCTTGATGATTGATGTATGCCACAGTTGTGACATTGTCTATCTGAAAACAAATGAACAACTCTCTCTTCAGAAGAGGCCAAGACTGAAGAGCTCTGAAAATTGCACGGAGTTCCAAAATATTGATCGGTAATCTCACCTCCTGAGATTCCCAAACCCCTTGTGCCGTCAGAGACCCCCACACAGCTCCCCAACCTGTAAGACTTGCATCTGTTGAGATTATAGTCCAGTTCGGAAGAACAAAGAAGCCCCCTGAACTAAACGATGGTGAACTGTCCACCATGTCAGAGAGTGTCGTATAATCGGTTTAAAGATATTAATTGAGATATCTTTGTGTAATCCCTGCACCATTGGTTCAGCATACAGAGCTGAAGAGGTTGCATGTGAAAACGAGCAAAGGAGATCGCATCCGATGCGGCAGTCCTAAGACCTAAAATTTCCATGCATAAGGCTACCAAAGGGAATGATTGTGACTGAAGGTTTTGACAAGCTGATATCAATGTTAAACTTCTCTTGTCTGACAAGGACAGAGTCATAGACACTGAATCTATCTGGAAACCTAAAAAGGTTACCCTTGTCTGAGGAATCAATGAACTGATTGGTAAATTGATCCTCCAACCATGATCTTGAAGAAACAACACAAGTCGATTCGTATGAGATTCTGCGAAAATGTGAAGACTGAGCAAGTACCAAATATCGTCCAAATAAGGAAAAACCAAAACCCTGTTTTCTGATTACAGACAGAAGGGCACCGAGAACCTTTGAAAAAATTCTTGGAGCTGATGCTAGGCCAAACGGTAGAGCCACAAAACTGGTAATGCTTGTCTAAAAAGAGAATCTCAGAAACTAAAAGTGATCTGGATGAATCGGAATATGCAGATATGCATCCTGTAAATCTATTGTAGACATATAATGCCCTTGCTAAACAAAAGGCAGGATAGTCCTACAGTTACCATCTTGAATGTTGGTATCCTTACATAACGATTCAATATTGATAGATCCGGAACTGGTCTGAAGGAATTGACCTTCTTTGGTACAATGAAGAGATAGAATAAAACCCCAGCCCCTGTTCCAGAACTGGAACTGGCATAATTACTCCAGCCAACTCTAGATCTGAAACACATTTCAGAAATGCTGAGCCTTTGCTGTGTTTACTGGGACACGGGAAAGAAAAAAATCTCTTTGCAGGAGGCCTTAACTGAAGCCAATTCTGTACCTTTCTGAAACAATGTTCTGAAACCAGAGATTGTGAACGGAATTGATCCAAATTTCTTTGAAGAAAACGTAATCTGCCCCATACCAGCTGAGCTGGAATGAGGGCCGCACCTTCATAGGTACTTAGGAGCTGGCTTTAGGTTTCTATAAGGCTTGGATATATTCCAAACTGGAAATGGTTTCCAAACTGATACCGCTCCTGAGGATGAAGGATCAGGCTTTTGTTCCTTGTTGTGAGGAAAGGAACGAAAACGATTATTAGACCTAAATTTACCTTAGATTTTTTATCCTTTGGTAAAAAAGTTCCCTTCCCTCCAGTAACAGTTGAGATAATAGAATCCAACTGAGAACCGAATAATTTATTACCCTGGAAAGAAAGGGAAAGCAAAGTTGACTTAGAAGACATATCAGCATTCCAAGTTTTAAGCCATAAAGCTTTTCTAGCTAAAATAGCTAGAGACATATACCTGACATCAACTCTAATGATATCAAAAGATGGTATCACAAATAAAATTATTAGCATGTTATAGAATAATAATAATGCTATAAAATTATGATCTGTTACTTGTTGCGCTAAAGCTTCTAACCAAAAAGTTGAAGCTGCAGCAACATCCGCTAAAAATATAGCAGGTCTAAGAAGATTACCTGAACATAAGTAAGCTTTTCTTAGAAAGGATTCAATTTTTCCTATCTAAAGGATCCTTAAATGAAGTACTATCTGCCGTAGGAATAGTAGTACGTTAACAGGAGTAGAGACAGCCCCATTAACCTTAGGGATTTTGTCCCAAAAAACTCTAATCTGTCAGATGGCACAGGATATAATTGCTTAAACGTTTAGAAGGAGTAAATGAATTACCCAAATTATTCCATTCCCTGGAAATTACTTCAGAGATAGCATCAGGGAGAGAAAACACTTCTGGAATAACTACAGGAGATTTAAAAACCTTATTTAAACGTTTAGATTTAGTATCAAGAGGACCAGAATCCTCTATTTCTAAATGCAATTAATACTTCTTTAAGTAAAAAACGAATAAATTCCATCTTGAACAAATACAAAGATTTATCAGCATCAACCTCTGAGACAGAAACCTCTGAACCAGAAGAACCATTATCAGTATCAGAATGATGATGTTCATTTAAAAATTCATCTGAAAAAAGAGAAGTTTTAAAAGACTTTTATGTATACTAGAAGGAGAAATAACAGACATAGCCTTCTTAATGGATTTAAAAAATAAAATCTCTTATGTTATCAGGAACACTCTGAAAATTAGATGTTGACGGAACAGCAACAGGTAATGTAACAGTACTAAAGGAAATTTTATCTGCATTAATAAGTTTGTCATGACATGCAATACAAACAAGAGCTGGAGAAACAGATACCAAAAGTTTATAGCAGATACACTTAGCTTGGTAGCTCCAGCACCGGGCAGCGATTTTCCTGAAGTATCTTCTGATTCAGTTGCAACGTGGAACATCTTGCAATATGTAATAGAAAAAACAACATATAAAGCAAAATTGATCAAATTCCTTAAATGACAGTTTCAGGAATGGGAAAAAAAATGCCAGTGAACAAGCTTCTAGCAACCAGAAGCAATAAATAATGAGACTTAAATAATGTGGAGACAAAAATGACGCCCATATTTTTTAGCGCCAATCAAGACGCCCACATTATTTGGCGCCTAAATGCTTTTGGCGCCAAAAATGACGCCACATCCGGAACGCCGACACTTTTGACGCAAAAAAACGTAAAAAAATTACGCAACTTCCGGCGACACGTATGACGCCGGAAACAGAAAAAAAATTTTGCTCCAAAAAAGTCTGCGCCAAGAATGACGCAATAAAATGAAGCATTTTCAGCCCCCGCGAGCCTAACAGTCCACAGGGAAAAAGTCAAATTTTTTTTAAGGTAAGAAAAAATGATT
The DNA here is from genome assembly GCF_027579735.1 of Bombina bombina. Lineage (NCBI taxonomy): Eukaryota > Metazoa > Chordata > Amphibia > Anura > Bombinatoridae > Bombina > Bombina bombina. The sequence continues at coordinate 1,498,009,394 of NC_069499.1, forward strand.
GAAACAAATGCATTATCCCAAGTATGAAACTGACTGTCTGAAAATAAGGAATGTTGAACATCCTGAGTCAAGGCAAATAAATGTTTGAATACATATATTTAGAACTTTATAAAAAAGTGCCTAACCATAGCTTAGAGTGTCACAGAAAATAAGCTTACTTACTTACCCCAGGACACTCATCTACATGTTGTAGAAAGCCAAACCAGTACTGAAACGAAAATCAGCAGAGGTAATGGTATATATATAAGAGTATATCGTCGATCTGAAAAGGGAGGTAAGAGATGAATCTCTACGACCGATAACAGAGAACCTATGAAATAGACCCCGTAGAAGGAGATCATTGCATTCAAATAGGCAATACTCTCCTCACATCCCTCTGACATTCACTGCACGCTGAGAGGAAAACCGGGCTCCAACCTGCTGCGGAGCGCATATCAACGTAGAATCTAGCACAAACTTACTTCACCACCTCCATAGGAGGCAAAGTTTGTAAAACTGAATTGTGGGTGTGGTGAGGGGTGTATTTATAGGCATTTTGAGGTTTGGGAAACTTTGCCCCTCCTGGTAGGAATGTATATCCCATACGTCACTAGCTCATGGACTCTTGCTAATTACATGAAAGAAAGTGTTATTGCAGGATGCCTCGATATCGAGGCATCACTGCAATAACCGGAAAGCAGCTGGAAGCGAGCAGGATCACTTCCAGTTGCTTTCCAGACCGAGGACGTGCAGGGTATGTCCTTGGTCGTTAACTGACTTTTTTTAGAGGACGTACTCTGCACGTCCTTGGTCGTTAAGGGGTTAAGGGCTTTATTTCTATATTTGTTTTTCTGATTTTATTTTCTACATGTACGTGAACCAGTCAAAATTAAACTTGCATGATTCTGATGGAACATGTCATTTTAAGATATTTTTAAATTCACTTTTATTTTCAAATGTACTTTTTTCTCTTGATATCCATAGTTATAGACTGCAGTACTTTAGTTTATGAATCAGGATCTATAGGAAGTTTAAATACTGTAGTGTGTGTCTGAGAGAGTGTATCTGTGTCTTTAGTGTATGTGCAATCAAATATGTGTATGTTCTAAATATAAATGCATGTTTGCTGATACAGTGTAGATGTCTGGACTTTAGGAACAGTGAGTGCATTTTGTGGGGGTTAGTGTTAGTTTTTTTTTTTTTTGGAGTGGTTTTGTTTTTTAGATTAGGGCTTTGCAATGCCCAAACAAATCCCCCTTAAGGGGAAATGGGTAGATTCAATTTTTTTAGAGTTAGGACTTTTTTTATTTGGGGGGGGTTGGGGTTTTACTGTTAGGGGTTAATTTGTATTGTTTTATGTAAAAGAGCTGATTTCTTCAGGGCAATGCCCTACAAAAGGCCCCTTTAAGGGCCTTTGGTAGTTTAGTGTTAGATTAGGGGGTGTTTTTATTTTGGTGGGGCTTTTTTGTTTTTATAGGGGTATTAGATTAGGTTTACATTTTTTATTTTGGATAATTTCGTTTATTTTTTCTGTAATCTTAGATTTTTTTATTTTTTGTAATATTTTAATTTAATCTTAGTTTTTTTTATGTAATGTTAGGATTTTTTATTTTAATGTTGTTAGGATTTTTTTTTTAATTTTTCTAATTTTGAATTAATTTGTTAGGGAGATAGTCTTTTTTATGTAATTGGGGTTAATTTAGGGGGTGTTAGGTAAGGGGGCTTAGTGATTAGATTAATACTTTGCATTGTGGGGGGATGACAGTTTAGGGATTAATAGGTTAATTTGGTAGATTGCATTGTGCGGGATGACGGTTTAGGGGTTAATAGTGCCATTAGGTACTTTGCGTTTTGGGTGGGTGGCCGATTAGGGGTTAATAACTTTATTAGGTACTTTGAGATTTGGGGGATGGCGGATTAGGGGTTAATACATTTGATATGAATACAAAGATAGAAAGAATAGAGGGATGAGTAAAATTATCCTCTAAGCAGGTTTCACTCTTTTATAACTTTTATAACCACAACTTGGCTACATAAGTTAGCTCATCAGTGGTTATAAAAATTCATATTAAGTGTGCTGAATTCCCTGTCTCTAAGTGAGTGAAACCTTAGAGGATAATTTCACTCATCCCTCTATTCTTTCTATCTTTGTATTCAGTGGGGCCTAGTTATCAAGCCGTCAACCTCAAATACGCTGGAATTCCGCAGCGTATTTGTGGCGAGGCTGATTCGCCTTAGTTATCAAAGGCTCGAGACCGGCAAAAGTAGAATTTTGTGACGTAAGCATCGATCCGCCGGACTCAGTCCGACACAGATCGATTCTTACGTCACTCCAGATGTTCCGCACACAAGTGCGGCACATTCTCACTACTTTTGCTAGCTATCAAAAAACTAGCAGGTACGCTCTGCACTTTTATGGCCCAGCGTACCTGGTTTTCAATCCGCCACCCCTGGAGGCGGCGGATCCCATAGGAATCAATGGGAGTCTGACCATAGCGAAAGTACAAGTTCGCTGCTGACAGACATCCCATTGATTTCTATGGGAGCTGTCTACACCTAACACCCTAACATGTACCCCGAGTCTAAACACCACTAATCTGACCCCCCCTACACCGCCGCAACTAAATAAAGTTATTAGCCCCTAAACCGCCGCTCCCGGAGCCCACCGCAAGCTACTCTATACATATTAACCCCTAAACCGCCGCTCCCGGAGCCCACCGCAAGCTACTCTATACATATTAACCCCTAAACCGCCGCTCCCGGAGCCCACCGCAAGCTACTCTATACATATTAACCCCTAAACCGCCGCTCCCGGAGCCCACCGCAACTATAATAAATGTATTACCCCCTAAACCGCCGCTCCCGGAGCCCACCGCAAGCTACTCTATACATATTAACCCCTAAACCGCCGCTCCCGGAGCCCACCGCAAGCTACTCTATACATATTAACCCCTAAACCGCCGCTCCCGGAGCCCACCGCAACTATAATAAATGTATAAACCCCTAAACCGCCGCTCCCTGAACCCGCCGCAACCTATATTAAATGTATTAACCCCTATCCTGCCCCCCTACACCGTCGCCACCTATAATAAATATATTAACCCCTAATCTGCCCCCCCCTACACCGTCGCCACCTATAATAAATTTATTAACCCCTATCCTGCCCCCCACTACGCCGCCGCCACTGTCATAAAATTATTAACCCCTAAACCTAAGTCTAACCCTAACCCTAACGCCCCCCTAACTTAAATATTAATTAAATAAATCTAAATAAATTAACTCTTATTAAGTAAATGAATCCTATTTAAAACTAAATACTTACCTTTAAAATAAACCCTAATATAGCTACAATATAAATAATAATTATATTCTAGCTATCTTAGGATTTATTTTTATTTTACAGGTACCTTTCAATTTATTTTAACCATGTACAATAACTATTAAATAGTTATTAACTATTTAATAGCTTACCTAGCTAAAATAAAGAGAAATGTACCTGTGAAATAAATCCTAACCTAAGTTACAATTACACCTAACACTACACTATACAGTGAGGCCCCGGTTTACGCACGACTCGGTATACGAAATTTCGGTTTACGAAATCGAAATTTGAAGAAAATTTGACTCGGTTTACGATTTTTTTTCGCAATACGAAACAAAATGCCGGTTTGCCCCCCTCGGTTTACGAATATTTTTCGCAATACGAAACCAGTGGCCCCTGTGCCCCCTGCATACTCAAGTATGATTGAATTAATGAAGTTTGGGTACCAGTGTAGAGGTGTTGGAGAGGTTTTGGAGCCATTTTGCAGCAAGTTGTTGAGCCTTTTGGAGCCATTTGCAGCAAGTTGTTAAGCCTTTTGGAGCCATTTGCAGCAAGTTGTGGAGCCTTTTGGAGACATTGGAGCCATTTGCAGCAAGTTGTTAAGCCTTTTGGAGCCTTTTGGAGCATTTTTTGGACACTTTACTTGAATTTTTTCGGACCTCCGGAACGCATTAATTGATTTTCAATGCATTCCTATGGGAAACCGTGTTTCGGTTTACGAATTTTTCGCAATACGAAACGACCCGGAGAACGAATAAAATTCGTAAACCGAGGCCTCACTGTACTTTAATAAATTATTCCTATTTAAAAATAAATACTTACCTGTAAAATAAACCCTAAGATAGCTACAATATAATTAATAATTATATTATAGCTATCTTAGGATTTATATTTATTTTACAGGTAACTTTGTATTTATTTTAGCTAGTTAGAATAGTTATTAAATAGTTATTAACTATTTAATAACTACATAGCTAAAAGAAATACAAAATTACCTGTAAAATAAATCCTAACTTAAGTTACAATTAAACCTAATACTACACTATCATTAAATTAATTAAATAAACTACCTACAAATAACTACAATTAAATACAATTACATAAACTAACTAAAGTACAAAAAATAAAAAAAGCTAAGTTACAAAAAATAAAAAAAATAAGTTACAAACATGTTACAAATATTACAACAATTTTAAGCTACTTACACCTAATCTAAGCCCCCTAATAAAATAACAAACCCCCCCAAAATAAAAAAAATGCCCTACCCTATTCTAAATTAAATAAATTTCAAAGCTCTTTTACCTTACCAGCCCTTAAAAGGGCCATTTGTGGGGGCATGCCCCAAAGAAAACAGCTCTTTTGCCTGTAAAAGAAAAATACAACCCCCCCCAACATTAAAACCCACCACCCACATACCCCTAATCTAACCCAAACCCCCCTTACAAAAACCTAACACTAATCCCCTGAAGGTCATCCTACCTTGAGTCGTCTTCACTCAGCCGAGCCACCGATGGAAATGAAGAGGACATCCGGAGCGGAAGAAGTTAATCCTCCAAGCGGCGCTGAAGAAATCTTCCATCCGATGAAGTCATCTTCCAAGCCGGGTCTTGAATCTTCCTTCCGCCGACGCGGAACCACCTTCTTCACCGACGGACTACGACGAATGACGGCTCCTTTAAGGGACGTCATCCAAGATGGCGTCCCCTCAATTCCGATTGGCTGATAGGATTCTATCAGCCAATCGGAATTAAGGTAGGAAAAATCTGATTGGCTGATGGAATCAGCCAATCAGATTGAGCTCGCATTCTATTGGCTGTTCCGATCAGCCAATAGAATGCGAGCTCAATCTGATTGGCTGATTGGATCAGCCAATCGGATTGAACTTGAATCTGATTGGCTGATTCCATCAGCCAATCAGATTTTCCTACCTCAATCGGAATTGAGGGGACGCCATCTTGGATGACGTCCCTTAAAGGAGCCGTCATTCGTCGTAGTCCGTCGGTGAAGAAGGTGGTTCCGCGTCGGCGGAAGGAAAATTCAAGACCCGGCTTGGAAGATGACTTCGCCCGGATAGAAGACCTCTTCAGCGCCTCTTTGAAGATGACATCGGCCGGATCGAAGACTTTTCTTCAGCGCCGCCTGGATGATGACTTCATCGGATGGAAGATTTCTTCAGCGCCGCTTGGAGGATTAACTTCTTCCGCTCCGGATGTCCTCTTCAGTTCCATCGGTGGCTCGGCTGAGTGAAGACGACTCAAGGTAGGATGATCTTCAGGGGATTAGTGTTAGGTTTTTGTAAGGGGGGTTTGGGTTAGATTAGGGGTATGTGGGTGGTGGGTTTTAATGTTGGGGGGGGTTGTATTTTTCTTTTACAGGCAAAAGAGCTGTTTTCTTTGGGGCATGCCCCCACAAATGGCCCTTTTAAGGGCTGGTAAGGTAAAAGAGCTTTGAAATTTATTTAATTTAGAATAGGGTAGGGCATTTTTTTATTTTGGGGGGGTTTGTTATTTTATTAGGGGGCTTAGATTAGGTGTAAGTAGCTTAAAATTGTTGTAATATTTGTAACATGTTTGTAACTTATTTTTTTATTTTTTGTAACTTAGCTTTTTTTATTTTTTGTACTTTAGTTAGTTTATGTAATTGTATTTAATTGTAGTTATTTGTAGGTAGTTTATTTAATTAATTTAATGATAGTGTAGTATTAGGTTTAATTGTAACTTAAGTTAGGATTTATTTTACAGGTAATTTTGTATTTCTTTTAGCTATGTAGTTATTAAATAGTTAATAACTATTTAATAACTATTCTAACTAGCTAAAATAAATACAAAGTTACCTGTAAAATAAATATAAATCCTAAGATAGCTATAATATAATTATTAATTATATTGTAGCTATCTTAGGGTTTATTTTACAGGTAAGTATTTATTTTTAAATAGGAATAATTTATTAAAGTATAGTGTAGTGTTAGGTGTAATTGTAACTTAGGTTAGGATTTATTTCACAGGTACATTTCTCTTTATTTTAGCTAGGTAAGCTATTAAATAGTTAATAACTATTTAATAGTTATTGTACATGGTTAAAATAAATTGAAAGGTACCTGTAAAATAAAAATAAATCCTAAGATAGCTAGAATATAATTATTATTTATATTGTAGCTATATTAGGGTTTATTTTAAAGGTAAGTATTTAGTTTTAAATAGGATTCATTTACTTAATAAGAGTTAATTTATTTAGATTTATTTAATTAATATTTAAGTTAGGGGGGCGTTAGGGTTAGGGTTAGACTTAGGTTTAGGGGTTAATAATTTTATGACAGTGGCGGCGGCGTAGTGGGGGGCAGGATAGGGGTTAATAAATGTATTATAGGTGGCAACGGTGTAGGGGGGGCAGATTAGGGGTTAATAAATTTATTATAGGTGGCGACGGTGTAGGGGGGGCAGGATAGGGGTTAATAGGTTTAATATAGGTTGCGGCGGGTTCATGGAGCGGCGGTTTAGGGGTTAAACTATTTATTTAGTTGCGGAGAGGTGCGGGATCAGCAGGATAGGGGTTAATAATTTTATTATAGAGGGCGACGGTATAGGGGGGGCAGGATAGGGGTTACTAGGTATACTGTAGGTGGCAGCGGTGTCTGGGAGCGGCGGTTTAGGGGTTAATACATTTATAAGAGTTGCGGCGGGATCTAGGAGCGGCGGTTTAGGGGTTAGTAACTTTATTGAGTTGCGGGAGGCTCCGGAAGCGCCGGTATAGGGATAGAACAGTGTAGTTTAGTGTGAGTGCTTAGTGACAGGCTAGCAATAAAGCTGGGAAAAAGCCGAAGGGCAGCGAGATCGGATGAGTGATAACTGTCACAGTCCGCTGCTCATCGCCCCGCGGCTTTTTGACAGCTTTATTTGATAACTTAGGCGTATTTTTTCAGGTCCGCGGCGGCGAAGGTAGGCGAGCTTAGGCGGGCGTATTGGGCCGGCGAAGCCAGAAAAGTAGACGGCTTGATAACTACCCCCCATAGTATTCACAGGGTCTGCACCTCCTCCATATGTGGAATAATCATTATCATTATTTTTTGTGATAATACCCTAAGTATAAATAATTCAACCTTTAAGCACTCGTAATTTCCGTCTATAATAATACATTTTATTAGTTATTGTGGTGGGGGGATGGCGGTTGAGAGGTACATATTTCACATGCGTTAGGTGTTTGTTAATACTTCCAAGGAGTTACCGTGCTCATATACTCAGCGCAAAGCTGAGGCGAGGTGAATATGGAGTAAAATTTCTCCATTTTCGCTGCGTAAGTCTTTGAGCTGAATATGTGCTACCGACTTGCGACGCTGGTTCTATGTCACTTTATGGGAGAAGAAACAGCAGCCAACGGGTAAAATATATGCGCCGTATATTTGATTGCTACATCCATCTAAAAATAGCTGACGCCGGCTTTTGGGGGGCGACGCCGCATTTGTGATCGAGCCCCGGATGTGTTCAGTTAGCTTTTTCAGTAGAGTAGTGCTGTTCCAGCTTAGGTTATCAAGGGAATTAAACAAATATGATAATAGAAGTAAATTGGAAAGTTGCTTAAAATTTCATTTTTTATATGAATCCTGAAATAAAAAAAATGTGCTTTATGTTCCTTTAAAAATAATGGTCATGTTGGTAAAATACCAGCTGGGTAGCAACCCTAGTTATGCATCATCAAACAACTTTGCAATATTTTTTCATGAATTATTTTAACACCCACACACACACACACACACACTTTTGTTATTTAGCTCTGAAGCTAACCCTGCTACATATCTTTCCCTAATTGATTTCAGCCGATAACAAAATGCAAAACATTACAGTTTATACTATCATTGTGACTGTAGCTTGTTGCCTTCAGACTCAGTTCCTCCAGATAAGTGGTAGATGGAGTTTGGCTATTGAAAAACAATTGCAGAATGCAAGATCTTAATTTGTATGTAAAATGTGTAGACTTGGATGATATTTAATTTAATTATATATCAAAACAAAGGAAAGGCATTTCTTGTCATTCTAAGGTGTTTAGTGTCCCTTTAAGTTGGGGGGGGGAGTATATTGCTAGGTAGACTAAAATGAAAGCTATGCACAGAGGCAATTAATAGAAAATGTTTTATTAAACGAGTTGTTATAAAAAATTAAAAAAAAACAGTTTCTATGGCAACAAAAATTATTATATATCTATTCCCAAATTAGTTTATCACACAAAGTCCACACAATAAATATCCCCCAGGAGTTGCTGTATCTTCTTGGTTTCCCAGGGGCCTTAGTGACAGATTAAAGCTATAAACTTTGCATTTCCCGGCTCTTGAACATCCAGTTGTCAGATTTCTATGATGGCTTCGGCCTGTGTGCTGTGTAACTATGGAAACTTGCATAATAGAAAATTATTTTTTCATTGTTTTTCCCACATCAGTCGGTATATGGTAACATTGTCACTGCTGACCAGCTCAGCTAGTAGAAAGAAAAATAAAAGTATTTATATTTATAACAGACATGCTAGCAACAAATTAAATGTATATCAGCTTGCAAAGCCAGCAGATAATTCTAAATCTGATATTATGGTATAAAGTGGCCGATTATTTCAAAATGTTTATCCCAAACGTAGGTAAAGCGATATTTGCGCTCCACTGAGTAATACCAGCGCACGCAAACGTGCGTTGGTATTACAATTTAGCCGCAATGCGAAAGCAACATAATGTTCGCATTGCTGCGGAGCATTGCGCTCACGCACTTTCATAGGCTCCAGTGGAAGCCTCGTTCTCATGCCGTGACACACAGCATGCGAATGTAGCGCAAGTGAAGGGGGTAAATTGTGCAGTGATGGCAGCAAATTGTAAGTATATATGTCTAAGCATATACATATATATTTACATGGAACACACAGTTCACATAGACTGGAATGTAAAGGCACTTTTCAGTGCGTTTTTTTTTTCTTACACCCTACACCCGCCAACTTTAGCCACCAAAAACTGCTAAGTGCTTTATTAAAAAATAAAGATGCTATTATCTTTATTTTTTAATAAAGTATTTTACACTGTATTTTGGGAGCATTTGTTGGACATTTACAGTATCCCACAAAAGTGAGTACACCCCTCACATTTTTGTAAATATTTTATTATATCTTTTGTGTGACAACACTGAAGTAATGACACTTTGCTACAATGTAAAGTAGTGAGCATACATACTGCATAACAGTGTAAATTTACTTTCCCCTCAAAATAACTCAACACACAGCCATTAATGTCGAAACTGTTGGCAACAAAAGTAAGCACACCCATAAGTGGAAATCTCCAAATTGGGCCCAATTAGCCATTTTCCCTCCCCGGTGCCATGTGACTCGTTAAAAGGTCTAAGGTGTGAAATGGAAGCAGGTGTGTTAAATTTGGTGTTATCGCTCTCACACTCTCTCATACTGGTCACTGGAAGTTCAACATGGCACCTCATGGCAAAGAACTCTCTGAGGATCTGAAAAAAAGTGTTGTTTCTCTACATAAAGATGGCCTAGGCTATAAGAAGATTGCCAAGACCCTGAAACTGAGCTGCAGCACGGTGGGCAAGACCATACAGCAGTTTCACAGGACAGGTTCCACTCAGAACAGGCCTTGCCATGGTCGACCAAAGAAGTTGAGTGCACGTGCTCAGCGTCATATCCAGAGGTTGTCTTTGGGAAATATACGTATGAGTGTTGCCAGCATTGCTGCAGAGGTTGAAGGGGTGGGGGGTCAGCCTGTCAGTGCTCAGACCATATGCCGCACACTGCATCTAATTGGTCTGCATAGCTGTCATCCCAGAAGGAAGCCTTTTCTAAAGATGATGCACAAGAAAGCTTGTAAAACAGTTTGCTTAAGACAAGCAGACTAAGGACATGGATTACGGGAACCATGTCCTTTGGTCCGATGAGACTAAGATAAACTTATTTGGTTCAAAAAGTGTCAAGCGTGTGAGGCGGCAACCAGGTGAGGAGTACAAAGACAAGTGTGTCTTGCCTACAGTCAAGCATGGTGGTGGGAGTGTCATGGTTTGGTCCTGCATGAGTGCCACCATATACTGTGACATACTGAAGCAGAGCATGATCCCCTCCCTACGGAGACTGGGTCCCAGGGCAGTATTCCTACATAACGTCCCCAAACACACCTCCAAGACGACCAGTGCCTTGCTAAAGAAGCTAAGGGTAAAGGTGATGGACTGGCCAAGCATGTCTCCAGACCTAAAACCTATTGAGCATTTGTGGGGCATCCTCAAATGGAAGGTGGGGGAGCGCAAGGTCTCTAACATCCACCAGCTCTGTGATGTCGTCATGGAGGAGTGGAAGAGGACTCCAGTGGCAACTTGTGAAGCTCTGGTGAACTCCATGCCCAAGAGGGTTAAGGCAGTGCTGGAGAATAATGGTGGTCACACAAAATATTGACACTTTTGGCCCAATTTGGACATTTCCACTTAGGGGTGTACTCACTTTTGTTTCCAACAGTTTAAACATTAATGGCTGTGTGTTGAGTTATTTTGAGGGGACAGCAAATTTTCACTGTTATATAGGCTGTACACTCACTACGTTACATTGTAGCAAAGTGTCATTTCTTCAGTGTTGTCACCTGAAAAGATATAATAAAATATTTACAAAAATGTGAGGTGTGTACTCACTTTTGTGGGCTACTGTATAAAATTAACCAGAGATCTGATCTCTGGTTAATTTTATAAGTACTAATTGCTACCGCAAGCTCGCAGTAGAAATGAGCAACCCCTTGTAATGGCTGGTTATTTATCGCACACCTGCAAATGGGCAAATTTGCCCGTTTGCGGGCACGCTATAAATTAGTGCTCCACTTGTAATCTAGGTCTAAATAATCTTGCAGAAATGAAAAAAAAAATTCTTAAACAGAATTGCTTTATATTTTAACATTCAACAGTTGTTTTGTATCAATGTACCAAAATCTAGTTAAAATGGTGAACACAAATTACAAAATGGCTGCCTGAAAATAGATAATTGTTACATGTCGACATTGCAGCCAGTGTAGATGTAACTTAGCCCTCTCCTATTTTCAGAGATGACGTACCACCTTTAATGTGGCAGGTAATTTCTCTAATAGTTCCAAACTGTATTAAAGTTACAACCCCCAGATACCCCTGCAAAAGCAAACACAGCTGCTCTGCACCACACTGGAGCAGCAACATTTCACAGCAAGAGTAGCTGTGTAATGTCCAATGAGGTATGAACGTGTACAATAGGGACATCCACTATACGCCGCACTTGAGCTGAATCGAGGTTCGCAGGGGATTGAGCCAAAACTGCCGTAGCTTTGTCAGAATAACTCAGCGGCCTTCCAAGTTTACTGCAATGCTCTAATAATCCCTGCATGGGTTTAGAAGGAGAGTCTGTGTCAAACTCTAATGGATGCGGATAGGAGGAAGATGCTTCAGTCACTGATGTTGCTGTTATTTCATACCAATAGTCAGCAGCACTCCTCAAGATAAAATTACCTTTATTGTAAATGGTCGGTCACCAACAGAGCGATGTTTCAGACACCTTGTCCTTAATCATGCTTAATTAACACCAGGCAATACATCAATTTATATCCCAGCACCACCGGTATTAACTTGCGTATAAAAATTGCATTAAAATTAATTTTTTTTGTCTTTAATAAATTGTGTACAATCATAAAAATCATATTTTCATAAACACTAAGTATCAAAATCTTAAATTCTACTTGATATATTGACTAACCTATACAGAACTCTACAGCAAAGTTATAAAGGACCACAAAAATACAGAAAAATCTAACTCTTTGCATTGCATTTAAGTTGTATATCCAAAGGGCTTCGTTTCTCTTTAACAAAAGCTCCCTATCCACCCCCTCTACGTGGATATGGTACAAAATCTATGACTTAAAAATGGAGATGGATGATGTTATGGCAAACTGGAAACTCCCTGTTCTTACATCAAATATTGCTTTTGTGTTTATTAATACTATCATGGACTTTGTGGGTGGTCTCTTCAATATATATCCTTCCACACGGACACTTTATGACATATAACAAATACTTTTTCACTTGTAAAGTACCCTCTAATATCATATTTTTTACCTGTGAGGGGATGTAGAAAGTGCGAGCCTTTAATCGAGTTGCTATTACCGCAATTCAAACATGAGCAGCACACATTCTTCTTACAGGTAAAAAAAACTCTGTTGTACCATTTTTGCACAACCCACAACAGTATATACTAATTCATCTTTTAAATTTCGTCTCCTCCTAAATACGGGCATGTGTGGTAAACTAAAGTCCCCCACATCTGGATGACACGCAGGATAGACCAATGTTTTCTTACTATTCTCATTATTTCAGCACTGTGTTCATTCTGGTCCATGACCAAAATTAAACGATTTCCCTAGTTTAAAATTACATACGCTATCTTAGTCATTAAGGTTTAATTTTGACTTAAACGTCCCTTTAATGAATAGTTCTTTCCATTAAAACCCCATGGGTGGTGTTGCTGGTGAGGCACACTGTTTTGAGTGTCTTCTCCAGATCACACTATAGATAATTATTTTCACACTGTGAAAGGGAGTCATGGATGAAATTGGGTTATAGGGTGCCTATATAACAACAATCTGGCATATTTTACATACTAATATAATTTAATTCTAAAAACAATATTGGTGGAAGGATTATCCCAGTAATCCTGTCGAGAAAAATGGGGCCTGTGCATTCTATGGACTCAGCAGAAAATAGGGCTGGTCTTCAAATATTTCCAGGGCTGCTTTTTACCTCCAGTCCAGCCCTGCCCATTTACCATGTTGTTTATGCTTGAGGAGCGGCAGAACACTGGGTGAGCTAAGGGCTAAAGTATCATGTGATTCTCTGGGACCTTTCACTAAAGACTTGAACACAGATGCTGCACAGCGAGGGGGGGGGATGCTTGCGTCATAAATATGCTAATCAGGCATTGCCTATAATGATTGGCTGCATAATTTCCAACTGCCACAGACTTCTTTTGAGGACTTATAAGTACAGTGTTTAGTAATTCAACACCAAATGGATAAAACACACAGGTTCCCAAAACAGAGATTACCTAACCAGATCTCAAAAGCAATGATGCATATGTATAAGGGAACACCTAATTAGGCTAAAGTGTGATAAATATTCATATACACTTAATGTATATATTTGTATATGCAACTGTGACAAAATACAACATACATACAGTTTATTAAATTTAAAAAATTAAAGATTGTTAAATATGTAACATAATAAATAAACCACAAGTAGAATAATTAGTGAGTATATGTGCATATACCAGAAATGGACCACAAAATGACGATCAATAATGTCCAATAATGGCACAAATATATAAAAAGTCCATGTAAAAACAAAACAAAAATAGAACATCAAAAATCAGAAAAAGAAAGAAATGAAAACATATGTTCAATGGTGTTCACAGTGAATAATCGATAATTCCCATGTGTCAAATGAATCTCCGATGGCAATAGTACCTAGTGATAAAATACAAACATAGCGCATGAGCGGAACAATTTTTTTCTAAACCCCCACCAATTGTTGTTCTAGGCCACCGTTCCCTCTAAGGTGTGCGTGCACTGCTTCTTTTTCACTGCGCACAGCAGCTGAGCACTTGCAATTTTCATTTATTTCTTTGTTTGTTTTTTTAATTTCTATTTTTTTAAATAGATATGCATGCTGCACTATTACCTTGCCCTGGCAGTGTGGGCTTTTGTAGAGGGGAAAGGGGAGCACGGCAGCACACTGACAGCACCGGCTTTACTGGAGTGGAAGAAACAGTTGGTGGGCGGAGCAAAGCAGCGTGCAGATGCCACACACGGGTTTCAGTGGAACTCTAGTTCCGTATATGTTTATATATGCATGAGTTTGTTTTACACAATGTTGCAGCAAGAATCATGCTGTCATATTAGTTGTAGTCGTATATATATATATATATATATATATATATATATATATGTGTGTGTGTGTGTGTGTGTGTGTGTGTGTGTGTGTGAGAGAGAGAGAGTCTATCTCTGTATGACATAGAGAGATTGCATTTGTGTCTTTAATGTATGTGCAATCAAACATGTGTATGTTTTAAATGCAAATGCATATATTCTGATACAGTGTATAACTGTGTGTGTGTGAGAGTTAGTTTATCTGTGTGTTTGAGAGTGTGTGTGTGGTGTATGTATATATATATATATATATATATATATATATATATATATATATATGTGTGTGTGTGTGTGTGTGTGTGTGTCTGTGTATGTATAAGAGAGAAAGTGTGTGTGTGTGAGTGAGAGTGTATCTCTGTATGAGAGGGAGAGAATGTATCTGTGTTTTTAGTGTATGTGCAATAAAATATGTGTATATTCTATATACAAATGCATGTATGCTGATACAGTGTATATCTGTGTGTGTGTGTTTATCTGTGTGTGTTTAATAGTGTATGTAATTGTATATATATATATATATATTATCATATTTTATTGATAAATCCCCAACATATTCAGCAGCCCTATATTAAGGAACAATGAATGTTTAACGAAAATAAAACAGGGTCTGTTTCCTGTGGGATCCTACAGTCTTGCTGGGGAATTGGGTAGGAATAGCTAAATGCCCATGTTCCTAATATTTAAATGATGTTCACCCTGACAGTATTTCTACTACTCACATTTTCTAACAAAAATGGAGCGTTGTAACATTTAATACTTTTGAAATATTGGCCTCAATTTAGAGATGCTCAAGATTCTGCAGAGACCTTTCTAAAAGGGAAGATCAAGTTTAAATGAATTTAGCTTGGCTTCACCTAATTTGCTGTTATTGCCCAATACATGAAATCTCGCATGAAACAAGAAATTGTTGCTAAGGGGTTCAGGTGGTATAGGGATAATGTTGTGGGGAGTCCAGCATAGTTAGGTTAATGAGATGAGGTTAGAGCAGCATGGGAGTAATATGATAGGTGACATGGTTAGGGTTAATGCAGCAGGGTGTATTATGCGGTAAGGTTTAATAGTGGTGTCAGCACTGTTAGGGATATCAACAGTTGTATACATAGTGGGTATTGCAGTTGGCAGCTAACACATAAAGTTTACTACATGAGAAGGTCCCCCTGTTTTAAGGGAAATATTGACACCAGTACAAATATGGAAGCTCAATTTACATTTTTAGAGACTGCCCATTTTTATAAAAAAAACATTTTTTTTTGTTTTTTTTTAAATGTTAAAAAAAGATGAATGCAGAAATTAAAAATGTCCTGATAATATTAGTGAATTGGAAAGCTTTTTCAAAATATATGCTCTAGTTGAACCATTAAACTTTGATTTTCATGTCACATTATTTTGTCATTTAGTCAAGAGCCTAATGGCAATCAGTGATTAGCAACAATAATGAGATACAAAATGTAAAATGCCATTTGGAACTTTCATTGTAAGTCTTAGCTGTTGCTGTTAATATCTATCTCCCTTTTAATGCTACCACTAATTTTTGGCTTTCTGGATTTTAGTTCACATAATCTACTAAATTGGACTCTTGTTGTCCTTTTCAAATTAGTTAAATTATCTGTTATTTTTATGACCTACTTTTACTTCTCAGAATAGAATAGTGTTATGTGGAATAGCACTGTATATTTCCTTTAAATACTAATCAACTGATATCTACCTTATATTATTATGTTACAAAAAGAAGGGTTGAACACTCCTGGTATATAGGCTAATGTTTAATCTTACAATCATGTGATATTAATTCTGGTACTTATTGCTTTGCTCCAAACAATTGTGATTTAAATGTTGTGTTAGGGTGCTCCATGCAGTGTGGCTGACAGAGGGGGCTACATGGCCTCGGTTCTAATAAAATATGGGTAGGTTTCTGATCAAGGGGCTTCGGGGCCAGGAGTCTGATCTGATGTAGGTATGCAGCTGACAGAGGGTATAAGCATACCTACCAATCACCCCGCATCCTGTAGAATTGTCAGGGGTTGAGAAGTCTGTCCCACTTCTCGCCCACAGCCTCTTGGTTTAAAGGGACTGCGTGAGCCCTGCCCACAGCCCACCCAGACAACGTCCACCAATGCTCTAAATGCGGCTTCACCCCTCAAACATCTGGCATATATATCGAGCGGTATGCATAATTTAACACGATTATCGTAGTTCAACCCCTATAGCATTACCCTTACAAAAGAAATTGATGTATTAAGGAATGATTAGACAGGACTACTTTAAAGGGGTGTTACATTGAAAATGTATTTCCCCATAAATTTAATTTTGAATAGTAAAATAAACTTTGTATTTTACTTTCATTATTTCTTATTTAGTTATTTAAGTCTGAAAATTTAGGTTTTTTTTCCATTGCCCCCAAATGAGGCTAGATTACGATTGGAGCTCTACTTAGCGCTCTCGTTCGAGTGTAAACTTTGCTAGACGAAGGCTTTTTATGCGTTGTGACGCGACCGTGTTAACTTCTCCTCATAGAATTCAATGGAGAATGCAAACTGGGAAAAAAACCTAACTCCTATACTCTTGCACTAACCTGACAGGAGTTATGAATATTTCACATACAGAACAATGTACTTTGTATTGTAAATACATATTTCTATATAAATCTATTTCTACCTATACCTATATATCTATTCCTATAGATATATAGGTTAGGTACAGATATCTATTTTACATTAGCAGCATCAGATATATATTGAAATATAAATATTAAAATAACAAGAGTATTGCTTTGAGCAATGATACTTTTTTTGGACTAACTATACAATTATAAGTTGACAAAATTTCAAAAGAATGACTTACTTTCTCAAGTCTGAAGTAATACTTGAGAAAGGAAGGATTTTTTCCGAAGGAATTTTTAACTTATAAATGAATAGTTAGTCCAATAAAAAGTATCATTGCTTAATGCAATACTCTTGTTATTTTGATATCTTAATCTCTGGACTAACACGGCTACTCCAATCAACATGACTATTGAAATATATATATATAATAATGAAAAGTATTTTTTGTGAAGAACATAGGAATGTAAAATAATTAATGTGCGTTCTTGAAATATTAAATAAAAAAATAGTAATAATAATTATTAAAAATGTATTATACATACTGTAAAAAATAGATATATTCTATGGATTATTTCGATAATTATTAATTTATTTTTAATATTTAGTATTTTAAATATTTCAATAATGTGTATTAAAGTTAGCAATTCTTTGTGTGCGCTAACCCGACTGTGTTAGACCTAAATTGTGAACCCCAATGCGCATTATGCATATTTTACTTTCCTGTGTTCATAGAAAACATATATTTCTATATATATCTTATCATGTTAATGTAAAATAGATATATATACCTATATATGTATAGAAATAGATATACAGGTATAGGTATATATAGATATGTATAGAAATATGTATTTACAATAAAAAAGTAGATTATCCTGTATGTGAAGAACATTGGAAGGTAAAAAAAACATACATACTTAAATATATATGTACACACACACATATATATATATATATATATATACATACATATACATATTTAGGCATGTTTATGTATTTATATACATGTTAAAGGCCCATTTTTTTGTTCAACTCTTTATACCCTCTATCTTTGAGCCCTTATGACTTTTTAAAATATTTTTTTTATCAGATGTTGTCTATATGACTGTACTGTACTTTTAAGTGAATTTATGTTGCGATCAATGCAAGCTCTCAAGTTGCGCTAGCCCGTAAATTGCGATTGTGCTCAAGCAAACGCGTTTACTTTCAACTCATAATACGCACGCTATTTCTGTTGCACGCAAAAAACTGACAACTCCTGATATAGCTTGCACGCAACAGTTAGCGCGGCACTTGTAATCTTGCCCATAGCGTGGAGTTTATCTTGCAACCCTAACCCTGCAACATTTTACCCAGTGGTTGTTGATCATTACAGGAGCTCATTTATGTTTGTTCCTAATTGGAAACGGTAAAGGAGATACAATAAACAATAATAAAGAGGTTGTTAAAGGGTCTTTTCCTGGACTGCAAAACAATACCAATTTTGGTAACAAAACAGCAATTTTAAATGCTATTAAAACATTGTTATTTGATTTATACTCTGCCCATATAAATTAGAATTACTTTAATGTCTGTTTTAAATGATACATGCAATTTTAAGGGACTTTTCAATTTACTTCTACTATAAAATGTACATGTTCTCTTGGTATCCTTTACTGAAAAGCTTATCTAGGTATGCTCAGGAGCACCAATGCACTACTGGGAGCTAGCTGCTAATTGGTGGATTGCACATAAATCTCTTGCAAGTGCTTAGATGCACAATTTTAATTAATGCAAACCACCTCTTTCTTTTATAACTGGTCCCTTAAATGTGTAAATGTCAAGGATCACATGAATGAACAATTGCTGTCAGGGATGCAAACAGGGGACACTTCAAAAAGTATTTTTAGTATTTCATGCTCAAGAGATAACAAGCTTGATAAATAGAACAATTTTTTTTTTTGCTGATCATGTTATATTTTTTTCTCTTTCTGCAGATTTGCTTTGAATTTTATCTCACTGCTAAGTTGGAAGCTTTCCTGGAGAGTTAAACTGCAGGATAACAAGATCTCTACATTTCTCGAGCAATTAGGAGAGAGAGAGAAGTAGCGTTAATTTGCCTGCTTGGAGTGACACTAAGTAGCTTGGCTCTTTTATTATCAACAAATTAAATGTGTTTGCTTAGCTATCTTCATACAAATTGCATTGCAAAACAGCTGCAATTATTTTTTGTTGCATATTGAAATACTTATTTAGGCCATTGATAGCGAGCGCAGCACATAACTTCGCTAAATAAGTTAGCTTGACTGGAGACCTGAAGTCAAGTGTTAAGGGTATGAGACAAGTATAATAAAACACGTGTTAGACATATTAACATTCGGGCTGCAACAACTAATCGGTAAGATTGATCATAAAAATAGTTGCCAACAAATCTCATTATCGATTAGGTGGTCTGCGATTGGTTGAGCAGTTGCACGGCACCAGCTGCTTCACTCCACTGAACTCCTTCAGATGGTATTGTGCAAAAAATGGTATTTATTAAAAAAAAATTCTATCGGCTGATTGTTATCCGATTAATCGGATGGAAAAAAATATTTTAAAAATTAATAAATACAATTTTTTGCGCAATACCATGTGCCAGAGCTTATTGGAGTGAAGCAGCGGGTGCCGTGCAACTGACCAACCAATCACAGACCACCTAATCGATAATAAGATTTGTTGGCAACTATTGTTATGATCTTACCAATTAGTTGTTGCAGCCCTTATTAACATAAATTAATACACTCACATATATATTAATAGTAATATATATGTTTATTATTATAAATGTATAAAAAGTGTTTTAAATATGATAAGGTGTTTGACTGGGAAGGGCTCAAACATGTATATGTATGTGTATATATTTATATGTGTGTGTGTGTGTGTGTATATATATATAAACTTTCAAGCCCAACCTAGTCAAAAACCTTATCATATACCATAGCACTTTAAAACAATGTTAACACCACTTTTTTTTTAATTAAAAAAAAAAAGAAATAGTTTTGTTCTTCACTCATTAAAATTTGTATTTGTATATATATATATATATATATATATATATATATATATATATATATATATATATATATATATATATATATATACACACATATATATATATAGAGCCATATAGATATATATTTAATATATTTGTGATAGGGTCAGAGATCAAATATATGTCAGCAGGAGAATGGAGCTCACTGGCCTAGATTTGGAGTTCGGCGGTAAAAGGGCTGTTAACGCTCCGCGGGTTTTTTTCTGGCCGCACCATAAATTTAACTCTGGTATCGAGAGTTCAAACAAATGCTGCGTTAGGCTCCAAAAAAGGAGCGTAGAGCATATTTACCGCAAATGCAACTCTCGATACCAGAGTTGCTTACGGACGCGGCCGGCATCAAAAACGTGCTCGTGCACGATTCTCCCATAGGAAACAATGGGGCAGTTTGAGCTGAAAAAAAACCTAACACCTGCAAAAAAGCAGCGTTCAGCTCTTAACGCAGCCCCATTGTTTCCTATGGGGAAACACTTCCTACGTCTGCACCTAACACTCTAACATGTACCCCGAGTCTAAACACCCCTAACCTTACACTTATTAACCCCTAATCTGCCGCCCCCGCTATCGCTGACACCTGCATTACACTTTTAACCCCTAATCTGCCGCTCCGTAAACCGCCGCCACCTACGTTATCCCTATGTACCCCTAATCTGCTGCCCTAACATCGCCGACCCCTATGTTATATTTATTAACCCCTAATCTGCCCCCCACAACGTCGCCGACACCTGCCTACACTTATTAACCCCTAATCTGCCGAGCGGACCTGAGCGCTACTATAATAAAGTTATTAACCCCTAATCCGCCTCACTAACCCTATCATAAATAGTATTAACCCCTAATCTGCCCTCCCTAACATCGCCGACACCTACCTTCAATTATTAACCCCTAATCTGCCGACCGGAGCTCACCGCTATTCTAATAAATGGATTAACCCCTAAAGCTAAGTCTAACCCTAACACTAACACCCCCCTAAGTTAAATATAATTTTTATCTAACGAAATAAATTAACTCTTATTAAATAAATGATTCCTATTTAAAGCTAAATACTTACCTGTAAAATAAATCCTAATATAGCTACAATATAAATTATAATTATATTATAGCTATTTTAGGATTAATATTTATTTTACAGGCAACTTTGTAATTATTTTAACCAGGTACAATAGCTATTAAATAGTTAAGAACTATTTAATAGTTACCTAGTTAAAATAATAACAAATTTACCTGTAAAATAAATCCTAACCTAAGATATAATTAAACCTAACACTACCCTATCAATAAAATAATTAAATAAACTACCTACAATTACCTACAATTAACCTAACACTACACTATCAATAAATTAATTAAACACAATTGCTACAAATAAATACAATTAAATAAACTATCTAAAGTACAAAAAATAAAAAAGAACTAAGTTACAGAAAATAATAAAATATTTACAAACATAAGAAAAATATTACAACAATTTTAAACTAATTACACCTACTCTAAGCCCCCTAATAAAATAACAAAGCCCCCCAAAATAAAAAATTCCCTACCCTATTCTAAAATACAAATATTACAAGCTCTTTTACCTTACCAGCCCTGAACAGGGCCCTTTGCGGGGCATGCCCCAAGAATTTCAGCTCTTTTGCCTGTAAAAAAAAACATACAATACCCCCCCCCCAACATTACAACCCACCACCCACATACCCCTAATCTAACCCAAACCCCCCTTAAATAAACCTAACACTAAGCCCCTGATGATCTTCCTACCTTGTCTTCACCATGCCAGGTTCACCGATCCGTCCTGGCTCCAAGATCTTCATCCAACCCAAGCGGGGGCTAGACATCCACTGAAGAAGTCCAGAAGAGGGTCCAAAGTCTTCCTCCTATCCGGCAAGAAGAGGACATCCGGACCGGCAAACATCTTCTCCAAGCGGCATCTTCTATCTTCTTCCATCCGATGACGACCGGCTCCATCTTGAAGACCTCCAGCGCGGATCCATCCTCTTCTTCCGACGACTAGACGACGAATGACGGTTCCTTTAAGGGACGTCATCCAAGATGGCGTCCCTCGAATTCCGATTGGCTGATAGGATTCTATCAGCCAATCGGAATTAAGGTAGGAATTTTCTGATTGGCTGATGGAATCAGCCAATCAGAATATAGTTCAATCCGATTGGCTGATCCAATCAGCCAATCAGATTGAGCTCGCATTCTATTGGCTGTTCCGATCAGCCAATAGAATGCGAGCTCAATCTGATTGGCTGATTGGATCAGCCAATCGGATTGAACTATATTCTGATTGGCTGATTCCATCAGCCAATCAGAAAATTCCTACCTTAATTCCGATTGGCTGATAGAATCCTATCAGCCAATCGGAATTCGAGGGACGCCATCTTGGATGACGTCCCTTAAAGGAACCGTCATTCGTCGTCTAGTCGTCGGAAGAAGAGGATGGATCCGCGCTGGAGGTCTTCAAGATGGAGCCGGTCGTCATCGGATGGAAGAAGATAGAAGATGCCGCTTGGAGAAGATGTTTGCCGGTCCGGATGTCCTCTTCTTGCCGGATAGGAGGAAGACTTTGGACCCTCTTCTGGACTTCTTCAGTGGATGTCTAGCCCCCGCTTGGGTTGGATGAAGATCTTGGAGCCAGGACGGATCGGTGAACCTGGCATGGTGAAGACAAGGTAGGAAGATCATCAGGGGGGTAGTGTTAGGTTTATTTAAGGGGGGTTTGGGTTAGATTAGGGGTATGTGGGTGGTGGGTTGTAATGTTGGGGGGGGGGTATTGTATGTTTTTTTTTACAGGCAAAAGAGCTGAAATTCTTGGGGCATGCCCCGCAAAGGGCCCTGTTCAGGGCTGGTAAGGTAAAAGAGCTTGTAATATTTGTATTTTAGAATAGGGTAGGGAATTTTTTATTTTGGGGGGCTTTGTTATTTTATTAGGGGGCTTAGAGTAGGTGTAATTAGTTTAAAATTGTTGTAATATTTTTCTTATGTTTGTAAATATTTTATTATTTTCTGTAACTTAGTTCTTTTTTATTTTTTGTACTTTAGATAGTTTATTTAATTGTATTTATTTGTAGCAATTGTGTTTAATTAATTTATTGATAGTGTAGTGTTAGGTTAATTGTAGGTAATTGTAGGTAGTTTATTTAATTATTTTATTGATAGGGTAGTGTTAGGTTTAATTATATCTTAGGTTAGGATTTATTTTACAGGTAAATTTGTTATTATTTTAACTAGGTAACTATTAAATAGTTCTTAACTATTTAATAGCTATTGTACCTGGTTAAAATAATTACAAAGTTGCCTGTAAAATAAATATTAATCCTAAAATAGCTATAATATAATTATAATTTATATTGTAGCTATATTAGGATGTATTTTACAGGTAAGTATTTAGCTTTAAATAGGAATTATTTATTTAATAAGAGTTAATTTATTTCGTTAGATAAAAATTATATTTAACTTAGGGGGGTGTTAGTGTTAGGGTTAGACTTAGCTTTAGGGGTTAATACATTTATTAGAATAGCGGTGAGCTCCGGTCGGCAGATTAGGGGTTAATAATTGAAGGTAGGTGTCGGCGATGTTAGGGAGGGCAGATTAGGGGTTAATACTATTTATGATAGGGTTAGTGAGGCGGATTAGGGGTTAATAACTTTATTATAGTAGCGCTCAGGTCCGCTCGGCAGATTAGGGGTTAATAAGTGTAGGTAGGTGTCGGCGACGTTGAGGGGGGCAGATTAGGGGTTAATAAATATAACATAGGGGTCGGCGATGTTAGGGGTAGCAGATTAGGGGTACATAGGGATAACGTAGGTGGCGGCGATTTGCGGTCGGAAGATTAGGGGTTAATTATTTTAAGTAGCTTGCGGCGACGTTGTGGGGGGCAAGTTAGGGGTTAATAGATATAATACAGGGGTCGGCGGTGTTAGGGGCAGCAGATTAGGGGTACATAAGTATAACGTAGGTGGCGGTCGGCAGATTAGGGGTTAAAAATTTGAATCGAGTGGCGGCGATGTGGGGGGACCTCGGTTTAGGGGTACATAGGTAGTTTATGGGTGTTAGTGTACTTTAGGGTACAGTAGTTAAGAGCTTTATAAACCGGCGTTAGCCAGAAAGCTCTTAACTCCTGCTATTTTCAGGCGGCTGGAATCTTGTCGTTAGAGCTCTAACGCTCACTGCAGAAACGACTCTAAATACCGGCGTTAGGAAGATCCCATTGAAAAGATAGGCTACGCAAATGGCGTAGGGGGATCTGCGGTATGGAAAAGTCGCGGCTGAAAAGTGAGCGTTAGACCCTTTAATCACTGACTCCAAATACCAGCGGGCGGCCAAAACCAGCGTTAGGAGCCTCTAACGCTGGTTTTGACGGCTACCGCCGAACTCTAAATCTAGGCCTCTGTGTTTCCAGAATGAGAACAGTTAAATTTCAGGTGCTCTCAGCTAGAGCAATTAGCTGATCTGAGAGCACAGTCTGTCTCTCTCTCTCTCCTGTGAGGAGGAATGACCTTACAGACTGCATATAAGCACAGAAACACAGAGGGAGGCAAAGCAGGTACTTTGAAACAATTGTTTTTTTTTCTTATTTAAAGCATTTGTTTACTGGGGACAGCTTAGATGCTCCAGTAAAGTAGTTAGGGATTCTCCAAAGTTAAGTTAGCCTCCTGAGTTGGGAGTAGGCGTTTGTTTTAATTTGTTTTTATCTTTGCTTAATATGTGAAACCTGCTGTGTAACAAATAAATAGTTTGTTTTGAATCAAATTACCTTTTCTTCTTGTTATGGCCAAGAGCTAGGCCACCTTGTTACACTGGTGTCAGAAGTGGGATTTGGATTTGTACTGAGAACCCTAGAAGCTCAGAACCTACTAAAACAAAAATACATATAAACGTTTAAGTGATTGCATAAATGAAGGAGATTGTAAAAGCCCTGTTAGAGGTTACAGCAGTGCAGCAGGAAACCAACAAAGCTCAAAAGGAAAATAACTAGTTACTGTCTGTGCAACTTGCGACTGTATTAAGGGATAATGGAAAGTCGCTGAAAAGTCGGCAAAGGAGAGATCATCAGTGATTCTAAAACTGTGCCGGAAAGTCAGTATCTGCAAAAGATGACTCTGCAAGATGATGTTGAAGCTAACCTCCTCCTACATGGAACATGGGCTGGAATCCTTGCACCATTCCTACTGGGAGAGGCCCAAATGGCTAACTTCGATCTGGAGGAGGCTGAAAATAGCTAGGCCAGCCTTAAAGCAGAATTCCTGAGCAGGGCTGATGTATCTCCTGCAGTGTATGCGCAACGATATCACAATTGGACATGTCAGGAGCAGAAGGCCCCAAGAGCCCAGTTGTTTGACTTGATACATTTGGCAAATAATTTACTGACCCTAGAAAACTCTATTTGTACAGATTATAGAGACCCTGATGATGGACCATTTTTGTGAGCTTTACTAAACATACTACTCTAGTGGGTGTGGCAGGGCAACCCTACTACCTGCAATGAGATGGCAGCTATGGTGGAGCACTATATTGCTGTGAGTGAACTAAAATATTCCTCTCCACCTGCAAGAGGCCTGAATGTGAAGCTAGCCTAATATCTAAAGGACTTGAGAACTAGTGGACTTAAGAAGATGGTAAACTTGACCAGGTTACTTAAAGGAACCCAGTTTGGCTCAAAGGATAACAAGCCCCAGTAAGGCTTGCAGGATGACACTATTTATGTTACCTGCTTTGAGTGTGGGTGATTAGGACACATCAAAGCTCATTGTCCACAGTTGCAAGAAGCTATTGAATGTGGATATAGGCTTCAGTAGATAAAAACTTTTGTGGCCTTGTGTGTTTATTGGGGGCACAAGTGGAAACAAGTGTGTTCCATGTATGTGTACTGCTAAATGGAAAGGCTGTACTGGCCCTTGTATACTCATGAAGTGATATTAATTTAGTTTTTGATAGTTTAGTCAGTGCTTTGTGTTCATGGTACTACTGTAGAGTATGCTACTGTTGCTATTGAAATAACACACCTTGGAAGGGCTATACAGATTGAGACTGACATAGTTCCCAGGTTGCCCTATTCACTGGTGTTGGGATGCAATTTCCCAGGTTTTAGGAGTCTATAAGAACCAGAACCTGCAAGTGAAAATCCCACATGTATTCCCTTTTACTCACCCTGATATATTTTCTATATGTGGTAAAACACTGAAGTCAAAGCGAGAAAGGAGGGCAGATAAGTACAGGATTAATAGAGGATGGGAACTAAATATCACTAATGCCAATATAGAAGCAAAAATTAGAAAATATGTTAATATTTTGGTGCAGACCTTTCAGAGTAAATTTTAAAAAGAGAAAGCATATAATGGATGAAAATGCATCCATTATAAATGTCAGGGAACTAAGCACTCATAAAAATGTATACCTTTATTAATGCTACAAAGAAATCCATCTAAAAATGTAAATACTGACAATTTACACATCGCCAAATAAACAATGCAGTAAACTAAGCATATAAATTGTACAAACATACATAACAAGTGGGAATGTCCAGGCCGCTCAAGCACAATGCAGACTATGATTTCAAAATCAGTAGAAGCGGACTAAAGTATAGTAGGCATATCACATTATGGCATACATACTGCCCGGCGCTGGGAAACTGGAAAATCCACCCACCAAGCCCGACTGGTCTAAAGTATAAAAAGTTAGCTTGGGCACGGATCCGCCAAAGCTAGGATAGGCTCAGCACTGTCATTACAGTGCTGGTGTCGTTGTTTTTCCCACACAGCCACAATGGTAAGTGGCAAGGTAGTGCTCACACAACTTCCAGTTTACAAAGACACTAACATCTACTAAATTAAATCAGTGCGTTACTCTGGCACCTCCCACATAATGCAGAAGCACGTTTCACCCCCTACACAAGTCAGCTGTGACTTCTTCCGGGCTGCTACAGTTCACCAAGTATCTTCCTTTTATACGGCTAATTGTCCACACTCCTCCCAGAAGATTGTGAAAATTTAAGGCGGTATTGGAAAAAATTGAACCAAATATAACAAAATATAGCAACATGCTTAGTGTTCAGAGGCAATAAGACCCTAGCAATATATGTTATCCAATATTTGTTAGCAGTAACAGATGTATCATTATTTAATATTGTACATTTGGAATGCACAAATATATCATGGTAACGTAACCCCAACAGGATATATAACTATTTTTAACACAGAGCTGTCCTATGCTGACATTCTATTAAGGTCCTAAAAAAATTACAATCTAACCTATTAAAATATTAAATGAGGCTAAATGTGGGGGTCTAATAACATATAAAGAGATTAAATAGTTGTATACAGAACATTCTAGTTCGTACGCCCTTTCCTAAACACAATGCCATCTTTTTTCCTAGATACAGCAGATTTACTTTGCCACTTGGATGGTATTACTATTTCTGAAAGCATCTTATTAGTGTCACTGGACATATTTACTCATCCATTCCTCATGAGGTAGGGCTGCAGACCAACAGGTGGTTCCTGGACAACAGAGGACCCAATTACCAGGCACATACAGATTTTGTATTGTCCCTGTTGTACATTTATCCTTGAGAATAACATATTTTCCTTTGATGGAAAGATCTACAAGCCAATTCGGGGGGATGACAATGGGCACTACATGTTCCCCTACATATGTGTACCTACATCTTGGAGCATAGGATTTACATAAAGTAATTCCTCATCAGAAATATGAGCTATTTGTCTGCCCATGGCTTGATGATATTCTGGTTCTATAGGAGGGACCAGTAGAAACCCTACTCAACTTTTTTGCTGAGCCTAATAAAAATATGTATAATATATTTGTAACTTGTAAATATATTCAGTCAGAAATTTCACTTTTGGATATACAAAAGAGATGGCCAATTTATTGACACTGAAAACCATTGGAAGCACAGCAACCAATAGACTACTTGCAGCAACTAGTCACCATCTTGAAGCTCTACAGAGAGAAATCCCTGCTGGACAGTGTCTTAGGCTTAGAAGAAACTGCTCATCACAAAGAAAATTTGAAGCACATGCCAGAATGATGCAAGAAAGATTTACTGCTAGAGGCTTTTCCAAAAGGTTAGTGAATAAGTCAACAGTACGAGCAAGAAGGACCTTGAGAGAATCGCTCCTATATCCCACTAAACATGAGGTGAATCCCTCACATATAATATTTATCACACGCTTCAATTGCCACTGGGAGAAAACCTGGGCCATCTTAAAAAACATTGGCATCTTCTTGCCAATGACACTAAGATAGGGGAGGCCATAGGTGAGTTTCCAAGAATCAGGGCATAGTGAGCACAGAATCTACAAGATAAATTGCTTCATAGCAATTTTGTATCTTATGCAGGAAGAGAGAAATGGCTATCTAGCTACAAAATAGTAGGAAGATTTCCACGTGACAGATGTGTTATTTGACGCTACATGTTGAGATCTAAGAAATTCTCTGCTGGTGGTAAGAGAGAATATGACATCAGATATTATTTTTTTAAATTGAAGCTCAATTGGGGTCATTTTACCTCCTTAGCTGCTCAACGATAAGAATGCTAAAAGATCATATTAGAGAGCATAGAGATGACATAATTGCAAAACAAGAATCTAGTAGTGTTGCTCGTCATTTTGCCATGGATCAAAGTCTGATTGTTTGAGGTTTGTTGGAATTGATATAGGGCTCACTAATGGCAGAGGAGGAAATATGGATAGATGTCTCCTGCAAAAGAGATGGATTTACATATTAAAAACCATGAGTCCAAGAGGTCTAAATGAAAAAAAAATAATATAATATTCTTGTTTCCTTTAATTAATGACTCATGACGTTTTACCTTACAGCCAGGTGCTACCTATGTTTCATAGCTTTTGGAACATATCAACTCAAAATAGCTTGTATAAAGGCTTTGCATCAACTTTTTATCTAGACCTTAATAGAATGAAAGCGAAAGGACGAGTATGTATTAACATGTTGCTATATTTTGTTATATTTGGTTAATTTTTTTTCCAATACTGCCTCAAATTTTCACAACCTTCTGGGAGGAGTGTGTACAATTAGCCGTATAAAAGGAAGGTATTTGGTGAACTGTAGCAGCCTGAAAGAAACCCCAGCGGACCTGTGTAGGAGGTGGAACACTCATTGGCATTATGATGGAGGAGCCAAAGTACCGCTCTGATTGAATTTTGTAGATTGGAATCTGTGTGAGCACTACCTTGCAACTTACCATCGTGGCTGTGTGGAAGAAACACGGATGACAGTGCCAAGCTGATCCTGGCTGTGGCGAATCCATGCCCAAGGTAAATTTATATACTTGAGACCAGTCGGGCTTGGTGGGCAGAAGTTATAACTCCCTTCAAGACTCATCAGCGCCGGGTTCCCAGCGCCAGGCAGAGTGTTTGTATGTTTGTACACTTTATAGGCTTAGTATACTGTATTGTCTTTTTGGTGATGTGTAAATTGGTAGTATTTACATTTTTCGATGATTCTCTGTAGTAATTAATAAAGGTATACATTTGATTCCCTGTAATTTTTAATGGTTGTATATTTGTCCATTATATGCTTTCTCTTTTTTAAGTTTAAGTGATAAACGGTTTGTACCCATGTACTTATGTAGAGCATTAGTTAATGCGGTTGAGAATAAGGTTGATGCCATGCCATTCTCCAGTGCTGATGCCACATCCATAGTGGGAAAAATGATGAACAGCATCTTGAAAAGCTGGGCACTAAGACAACATTTTTAGCAGACTTTACAAAATGCATTTACAAATGTTGTAGAAGTTAAAGGGACAGTGTACTGTAAAATAGTTTTTCCCTTAATGTGTTTACAATTGCTTTTTTTACCAACTGCAGAGTAAAAAATGTATGAAAATTAGCTTTTTAAGGTTTATTTGTGTATATTAAAGCTCGGATTTTGTGTTTTGAAGCCACAGCCTAATAAAATAGGTTGAGCTTGTAGGTATAATCAGATCTCATTACTGTATCACATTGTGCACATATACCTGCTTCTTTATCTTATATCTGTCCTTAAAACAATCACCAATACTTTGAGAGAACAATGGAAAATCAACATTTTACTACCTTATCTCTGCTTTATCACACTGGGAGTGTAATTTCTTCTGCTGGCTGTGTTTACAAAGCTTATCTATAGCTGGTACGCGCGGCCACAAACTTTCAGAATAGGTGGGGATACCACATGCTAAATTAACAATTTCAAATGCCAATATAAGGGCAAAGGAGCTACTTGTAAACAATTTAATACACTCCAGCAGGTAAAGTGGATCATTGGGAACAAATTAAAGGGGAGAAAATTTTTGATTAAACTGTCCCTTTAAGGGAGTTGAGGTAGGAGGGTCGTCTAAAAATGTATATCCTCATTTCATTCTATGACATGACTTATGTAGAGTGGTCAAAGAGGAAGGGCAAGAAAGAGGAAGGGCAAGAAGGGACAGAATATTGATAAGATTTATTTGGCCAAGGGTTTACAAAGAGGTAAAAAGATTCTGTACCTAGTGTCCAGATATATAACCAATATATTCTGATCATATTAGATTATGCCACATGCTATCCAGAGGCAATACCCCTCCGTAACACAGATTCTAAGAATATAGCTAAGGAACTGGTACAACTATTCTCAAGCGTGGGAATACCAAAATAAATTTTTACAGATCAGAGGGGTACCCCTTTTGCTTCATGTTTAATGAAAGAGCTATGTCATTTACTACTGATTAAGTCACTGAGAACTTTAGTGTACCATCCCCAAAGTGATTGGCTAGTTGATAGATATAATAAGACACTGAAACACGTTACACAAAGTTTTAAGCAGGGACAGAAAATACATTTTTACCATATTTAATGTCTGCCAGCCAGGCAACCTGGTTATGGTTCTTGTCCCCATTGCTGAGAGTAAACTGTTGTCTTGGTGGCAAGGCCCATATGAGATTATTATCCATGAAGGGTTTGTAAATTACAAGCGAGGCAGCCTTATAGAAGAAAGGTAGAGCAAGTGTACCATGTAAAATCTCCTTGGAAGGCTAGAGAAGGCTGTGTGTTGGCAACACCCACTCTTGTCTCTGAGGTAATAATGTCTACTGACCTTACACCAGAGCAGCAAAAAGAAGTTAAAGAAATGTTAAAAAAAAAAAAAAAAAAAAGCTGATATTTTTTTCTAATACCCCAGGTGGAACCTAGGACATAGTTCATGATATTGTTACAGTGTCAAGATTAATTGTAAAAGTAAAGCCCTACAGGGTACCAGAGTCAAATACAGGCAGAAGTAGTAAAAATGTTACAACTGGGGGTTATTGAGGAATCCAATAGTCAGTGGGCAAGTTCTATAGTCCTAGTGCCAAAACCAGATGGGTCTCTGTGGTTCTGTAATGATATGAGGAAACTTATTGAGTGTTCTAAATTTGACGCATACCCAACCCGATGCCTAGGATAGATGAACTTATTGAAAATCTGGCACTAGCCAGGTTTCTAACTTGTCTTGACCTCACAAAAGGCTATTGGCAGACCCTTTGTCTGAGGAAGCTATAGAGAGAGAGACGGCATGTGCAACCCCTGGGAGCCTTTTCCAACATACTGGCCTCAGCCCTTAAGCAAAAACAAATATTATAGGGTATTATAGAAGGTTAATACCCCATTTTGCTACCATGGTTTTCCCACTAACAGATTTGACGAAGGCAAGGGTGCTTGATGTTGTGAAATGGACTGAGAAGTTAGACAGGTCATTTACTGATTTACAAATATCTTTATGCTGTCAACCATTCTTTATAGCCCCTTATTTATAACTATTTCTTATTACACTTTCAGCTTTAGCACAGTTTGGCTTAGCACATCTTCGGGTTAGCACTCGAGCAAAAGCCAGAACAGTGTTTTATAGTGCGCCTCATATAAGTATGAGGAGAAGGATTTAGCGACTTCCAGATGATTGTGCACTTGAGGCTTTCACTTAAGTGATAACATTTTACTTTCAACTTGAGTGCAAGAATAAGAGCGCTACTCATTTAGCTTGAGTAGTGTTCATTCAAGAGCACTGATATTTTTGCTCTCCACTTGTAATCTAGGGCTTAGTCTCTTAACATAGAATTAACGGGACCTTGTGCACACACAAAAAATGCATTTATATGTATATATATATATATATATATATATATATATATATATATATAGTAATCAACAGCATTGTTAAAGAAATTAAACACTTGGGACTCGATCACATATGCGGCATTGCCTGCAAAAGCCGGCGTGGGATATTTTTAGACGGATGTAGCGATCCACATATATTGCGCCGCATACAGTATATTTTACCTGCTGGACGCTGTTTTTACTCCCATAAACTAACATAGAACCGGCGTTGCAAGTTGGTATCAGATATTCAATGCAAGGACGCAGTAAAAATGGAGAAATTTTTTCTCCATATTCACCTCGCCACACATAGGCAGACGCAGCAAGCCTTACGCTGAGTATATGAGCACCGTATCTCCCTGGAAGTCTTAACAAACACCTAACGCATTCACAATATGTACCTCTTAATCGCTATCCCCCACCGCATTAACTAATAAATATATTAACCCCTAATCCGCCAACCCCCATATCGCAAAGTATCTAATAAAGTTATTAACCCCTAATCCGCCATTCACCCAAAACGCAAATTATCTAATTACGCTATTAACCCCTAATCCCCCTAATCTGCCAAACCCCCACAACCCAATCTACCTATTAACCCCTAATCCGCCAACCCCCCACAACGTAATCTACCTAATTAACCCCTAAACCACCATCCCCCACAAGGCAAAGTATGAATCTAATCACTAAGCCCCCTAACCTAACACCCCCTTAATTAACCCCAATTACATAAAATAAAAAGAATATCTCCCTAAAAAATTAATTGATTTGAACAGCCAATAAAGAAGCTCTCATCCTATTGGCTAATTTAAAATTTTCAGCCAAAAGGAATGCAAGGTACCCCAATATAAAAGGGGTACCTTGCATTCAATCTTCAGTGTGCGGCGGACGATCGCATAAAGAGGACCTCCACGTGGCTGATGACCGCCACTGAGGTAGACTACCACTCTGGATCCATGCATCGGAAGACCGATCCGCACCTCTGGCAAGAAGAAAGAAGATTGCCCCGCGATGGATGAAGATGGATCCGTCTGGATGATGACTTTTCTACACCTGGAAGAAGATGGATGTCTGGACTTCAGGAACGGTGGGTACATTTTTTGGGGTTAGTGATAGTTTTTTTTTTGTTTTGTTTTTGGGGTGTTTTTTTTTTAGATTAGGGCTTTTTTATTTTTTAATGGGCAGCAAAAAAGCTGATTGCCCTTTTAAAGGCAATTCCCATACAAATGCCCCTTTAGGGGCAATGTGTAGATTATATTTTAATAGGGTTAGGTCTTTTTTATTTTGGGGGGTTGGGTGGGTCAAGAGTTTTAAGAGTGTATAAGAGCTGATTTCTTCAGGGCAATGCCCTACAATAGGCCCTTTTAAGGGATATTGGTAGTTTAGTGTTAGATTAGGGGGTGTTTTAATTTTGGGGTGGCTTTTTTGTTTTTATAGGGGTATTAGATTAGGTTTACATTTTTTTATTTTGGATAATTTCATTTATCTTTTTCTGTAATCTTAGATTTTTAATTTTTTGTAATATTAGATTTTTTATTTAATCATAGGTTTGTTTTTTTAATGTAATGTTAGGATGTTTTATTTTAATGTTGTTAGGATTTTTCAATTTTGTTAATTTTTTATTATTTTTTTAGGGAGATAGTCTTTTTTATTTTATGTAATTAGGGTTAATTTAGGGGGTGTTAGGTTAGGGGGTTTAGGGATTACATTAATACTTTGCATTGTGGGGGAATGGCGGTTTAGGTGTTAATAGTTTTAATAGGTAGTTTGCAATGTGGGGGGTTGGTGGATTAGGGGTTAATAGGGTAATTAGGTACTTTGCGTTGTGGGGGGGATGGCGGATTAGGCCTTAGTTTTAATAGATAATTTGCGATGTGGGGGGTTGGCGGATTTAGGGGTTAATAGTGTTAATAGGTAGATTGCATGTGTTAGGATTTTTTATTTTAATGTTGTCAGGATTTTCAAATTTTGTTAATTTTTAATTATTCTTTTAGGGAGATAGTCTTTTTATTTTATGTAATGGGGGTTAACTTAGGGGGTGTTAGGTTAGGGGGCTTAGTGATTAGATTAATACTTTGCATTGTGGGGGGATGGCAATTTAGGTGCTACTAGTTTTAATAGGTAGTTTGCGATGTGGGGGGTTGGCGGATTAGGGGTTAATAGGGTAATTAGGTACTTTGCGTTGTGGGGGGATGGCGGATTAGGGCTTAATAGTTTTAATAGGTAGTTTGCGATGTGGGGGTTGGCGGATTAGGGGTTAATTGTGATAATTGGTAGATTGCATTGTGGGGGGTTGGCAGATTAGGGGTTAATAGTTTTAATAGGTAGATTGCGTTGTGGGGGGTTGGTGGTTTAGAGGTTATTAGGTTTATTAGGTAGATTGCGATGTTGGGGGTTGGCGGTTTTGGGGTTAATCACTTTTATTAGTAGTTGCAATGTGGGGGATGGCTGATATAGGGGTTTTGTCTTGTCAGTTTAGTTTTTGGGAGACGGGTTAGATTTTTATGGCCGTTTTTAAGCTTTTTTACTTAGGCGCCGGCAGATCATAAACTGCCGTAAGTCACTAGCGACTCCAGAAATGTCTATTTCCACACATTTCTGAATGTCGCCGGTTTATCAGATTTACGGCAGTATCTGATCTGCTGGCACTGTATATGTGATTCACCTGATGTGCGAGGTGAACTTATGGGCGGCATGGGTTTCATCAGTTGCACTGAAACCTACTCCGTATATGTAATCTCGCCCTTAGATATTGTAATATAACATGTTTCATTATATGTAGTAAAACAACAACAATTTATTTTAGTTGAAATCTTTTTATTGAGAAAGATCCGATCATTTTTACAACAACTTTCAATAATAGATGTGTATGCATAAAGCTTAAAAAAAATAGGATTCTGATTTTGAAACAAAAGAAAAACACAATGATACAGATTCTTATGTTTACATTTAGAGATAAAAATAAAAAATTAAAAGAAGGTTAACTTTACAAAAGGCTAGAACATTACATTAAATGCTGTGTCTTTTAGTATATACCTTAATTTGATGCATGGTCTTACGAACTGATATGTAGAAAATCTTTGTCAGTATGATTTTAATTTGAGTGTAGATTTAAATTTGGTTTTAAATTTAGTATTAATTTAGATGGCAGCCTCCACTTTTCCATTCAATAATCGATCTGAAGCTGGCAATGGGAGTCGAGCAATGAGTCTATCGGTTTTTAATATAGTCATCCCACAATGTATGTGCTATTTGGTAGCTATCCAAGTTACCATTTTTATAAGATTCATACTCCTCCAGCTCCAGAAGTTCCGCCACCTTATTTCTCCACATACCTATAGTAGGGATGTCATTAGATTTCCATGTTTTTGCGATGAGAGCTTTAACGCTATTGTTACATATTCTGAATAAGGGTAGCATATGTCTAAAGGGCAGAGTTACAGGTTTATTCAATAGCCAGATTTGGGGATCCGGGGGGATAGCTATCTGCAAGATATGTTCAACCTCCCCTATGACCTCATACCAGAAATGATTGAGTTGTGAACACCACCACCACATGTGTCCCATCCCACTCCCGACATGTCTACATCGTCAACATTTATTATTAGTTTTGGGGAATAAACGATGCATTTTTCTGGGGGTTAAATACCAGCAGTTTAATATCTTATAATTGATTTCTTGTATAGAAGCTGAAGCGGAAGATTTCTTGGTATTAGAGAACATGTACATTGCCGTCTGTGGGAGGATTATTGTTCCGAGTTCTCTCTCCCACATTTCCAGAACATAGGGCAAATTGCCCGGGAGGGGGTGTGTTAAAATCTTATATATTATAGAGAGAGAGTGTCTCACCGGGGCCTCTGATAAATATAGCTTTTCTAAGTTCGTTGGGGGACGGATGAGGTTATAACTTTGCTTGTGGGTTGTGATGTAGTGATGTAGTCTCCTATAGGAGAACCAGTTCCCGGCCCATTCAAATCCCTTCTCAAGTAGTTGGGTTTGTGTATATATAGAATCATTTGTGGCTACATGGTGGACTAGAACGTCCGTACTAATTGACTGGTGTGGTCTGAGGGAAGCCACCGAGAAGTCAGGGTTGTGAATTAGCGAGGTCAGGGGTCCCGGCCTAGAAGTCAAGCAAGGGTATCGGTCAACTGTTCTCACCCACTGTAAAACAGTCTCTCTTGTGATAGGATTAGTAAGTGTTTTAGTCATGTCAGGTAGGTCAGGCCTCCAGCACAGGTTGGACAATGGAGCCAATGATCCCACACTCCCCTCCAAGCGAACCCATCTCTTGTGCCCCCCCCAGTCTAGAATCCTTTGTAGGAAAATAGATGTTCTGTAGGCTTCCAGGTCGGGAAGACCCAGGCCTCCCAGGTTTCTAGGTAAAGACATGGTGACTTTATTAATTCTGGGTGGCTTCCTTCTCCAGACAAAAGCGCTAAATATGCGTTGGATCTGGGTAATGTAACTAGGGGGTAGGGGAATTGGTAGTGCTTCCATAATATATAAAATTCTTGGGAAAATATTCATTTTTATTGTATTTATACGCCCAAGCCATGAAAGTTTCTTGTTTCCCCAAGAGGATAGGTCATTAGTGATTGCAGTTTTAATTAGGATATAGTTTGACTGGTATATTTTTCCAAAAGAGTTGGGTAGGTATATGCCTAAATATTTCATTGCCCCTTGGCACCATCTAAATGGGCATTCCTTTTTGAGTAGACTAACCGTGTGATCGGGGAGGTTGAAACCTAATATTTCTGATTTGTCTTGGTTAACCAAAAAGTTCGAGAGACTATTAAAGGTGGCGAGTTCATTCAAAAGTGGGGGCACGGATTTAGCCGGATTCATCAGTGTAAAAAGGATATCATCGGCGAACAAAGAGAGCTTATATGCCTCCTGTCCAGTAAGGATTCCTGTTATTTCCAAATTATTCCTTATCCGAGACGCCAGAGTCTCCATGAGACATACAAAAAGTAGGGGCGATAGGGGACACCCTTGCCGAGTGCCGTTGCTAATCTCAACCAGTGGGGACAAGGTGTTATTGACAATAATGTTAGCGCTAGGGGATGCATAGAGCGAGAAAATTCGGTGAAGGGTGGTGGAGCCAAAACCAAGGGCCTCCAGGGTGGCTCTCATAAAAGACCAATTAACACGGTCGAATGCCTTCTCGGCATCTGTTGAAATGAAAACTGCCGGGGTGTGACTCTTGTTAATGTGCCAGATTAAATGGGAATTTCGAACGGTGTTGTCCCTTGCCTCTCGACCCGGGACAAAACCAACTTGGTCTTTATGGATTAAGCTAGGGAGGAGTTTATTGATACAAATTGTCATGATTTTTGCGAACATTTTTATATCTGTATTAATGAGGGAAATCGGGCGGTAGTTTGAGACCTGATCTGGGGGTTTGTTGGGCTTTAGAATTAGCGATATATGTGCTTGAATAGCTAACGTAGGGAAAGTTCTGTTATCGTCTATGCTCTGGAAGTAACTTAGTAAGTAGGGGGTTATTATATTAATTTGGAGTAATAGGCGTTTCCGAACCCATCTGGGCCTGTGGCCTTCCCTGAGGGCAGTAAAGCTATTGCTTCTAATAGTTCTTCTATTGTGTATGGGGCATCCAAATCTTTACTTTGGTCGGTTGTTAGTCCAGGTAGAGGTGTCTGGGACAAATAGTTAGCTATATCAGCAGGTTTAAGTGCTCTAGTTGTTTTATGTAAGTTATATAGTTTATCATAATATTCCCGAAAGACCAGTGCAATATCACTGGTGGAAGATTGCAATACACGCGAGGGTCCATGGACACCCATGATAAATTGCTTGTTCTTTTTTCTTTTAAGCTGACGCACCAGCATTTTCCCTTGCTTGTTGGCCTCCTTGTAAAATATCTTTTTAAGAAATAAAGCTTTATTTTAGGCCTCTAATCCCATTAGAAGGCGGAGCTGATTACGTTTGTGGGTTATACTCTCTAGTAGAGAGGGGCTTTTGGGGTATTTTTTATGGATTTCTTGTAGTTTGGTAAGGTCCTCGAGCAATGAGTTCAGATATAAGTTTTTTTGTTTAAGTTTGGCTGCCCTTAAAGCAATAAGCTCCCCCCTTATGACGCACTTGTGTGCGTTCCAGATGTGCTGAATATCAGTACCTGGGGTGTCATTTAGCTGAAAGTAATGTATTAGTGCTTTTTGTAATTGAAGGTATATCTGGGGATCCCTAAGCAATGAGTCGTCAAATTTCCAATTTGTGTTGGTGGGGTGGGAGGTGGGCCAGCGAAGCTGACAACTAACTTGTGCGTGATCTGACCAAGTTATGGGGGATATTTCGGTATGGGTGATAAGTGATAAGCTGGTAACATCAGTGAGTAAATAGTCAATTCTGGTATAAACCTGATGGGGGTTGGAAAAAAACGTGAAATCAATTGTGGTTAAATGCTGCTGCCTCCATGGGTCATGGACTGCTAGTTGGGATAGAGCGGATTTCACCTGTCTAAGCGTTTTATTGGGTACTGAAGACGTACTTGAGGAACAGTCTAAGGACGGGTCAAGGGCCAGGTTAAAGTCCCCCCCAATAATCAGGCTACCCCTGGAAACGTCCAGGATCTTGTTACAAAGTTGATGAAAAAAGGGGGAGGTGTCGCTATTTGGAGCATATACATTGATTAAGGTAATTGGTTTGTGGAAAAGAGTCCCAACTATAATAATATACCGTCCCTCTTTGTCTCTGTGTACTGAAGTGTCTCGGAAAGGAAGATTTTAATTTTAATTAACACACCTACTCCATTGTGTTTAGTGGAATGGGAGGAAAGAAAAACACGCCCAAATCTCCCCAGGGGTATCCTGGGTTTAAAACCTCTTTTAAAGTTGGTCTCCTGGAGAAACAAGATATCACCTTTACATTTTCTATAGTCTCTCAGGGCCATTGTTCTTTTTTGAGGAGCATTTAAACCTTTAACATTGTGAGATATAATCTTAATGAGTGTCGAATTGTTATCCATTACTTAAGGGGGAGAGTATGTGATAACTAGTAGAGGCTACCATCAGCTGAACAGTTTTAAGCTTTAGTGACGTAACTGCGACCATGCAATAATTGTTAGACAAACTTGCAACAAGGCAAAGAATAAGCATTACAATAACAACAAAATAAAGAAAAGAAAAATTAACAATAACATTTTTAAACTGGAGGGGAGAAGTGCAGCAATACAAACTCTCATGCTAGTGATGAACTGTTAAAAGTAATGTGGGGAGGGGGTTACATTGTATTCACTTATTTATCGAGTTGTTTACAATCTATGCGAACCAAAGCATCAGGCAAATATCTAGTGTCCGGAAGGCTCTGCAACAAGTTAACCCGTTAAGAAAGGAGGAGGATATATTGGCTCTTTGTAAACCTCCCCCTGGAGCAGAGGGCACCCAACCATATTGCAATTATAGCTGTTTATATTAGGTTTCATTTGAAAAACAATAACTATTCATAATTTCAATGTACTTAGAGTAAAGTTCCAGCTGGGTACACCCCACCCCCCGGGTGATTCTTGAAAAACAGCTCTATGGGAGGGAATCCCAGAAACAAAAGTTTATAACAGGAATAGGATCAATATTTGCTGTTTAAAGATTTTTAAGTATAGGGTTCCCCCCAAGTAATCATTGATCCAGTTAATATATACGTTACCAACTCCAACGGAGTTGTTTCTTTTCCATCTCTTCCTTTATCGTGTAACACAGGAGTCACTGAGGGGACAGAAACCTTATAATAACTGGGTCTCCCAAACAACTTAGTTGGTAAAAGAAAGAGTCAGCATGGACCCGGTATACCACTAAGCAGTGGATCCGGTGCAATTAGGCAACAAAAAGAGTGGTACTCTCAGCGAGAAGATCTATCCTCATCCATGTGCGTGGAGCTGGTCTTCCTCCTCTTTGGTTGCACTCGGATCCAGTACGATCTCTGTTCCCTCGGAGCTGAGGGGCTGGGGTCCACCGGCAGTAGGGGGGGTAATGATAGCTTCAGGAGGTGGAGTGAAACTGATGTTAAGAGACTTAGCTATTTGGTCAAGGTCATTAAAGTCCTTGTAGATCAATTAAACTGAAGGGGAATCCCCATCTGTACTTTATATGATGTTCTTGCAATTTCGTGGTGATAAATTTAATTTCCTTATTGTCTCTAAACCGTGAGGGGACTTAAGTTCTGATATACCTGCAAAGTATGTCCCTGGAAGGAGATTGACCGATGGTTTCTTGCTGCTTGCCAGATTTCTTCTTTCGCCGTGTACCGTAAAAATCTTATGACCACATCTCTAGGTGGCTGAGGTGGTCTGGGTATGGGGCGCAATGCCCTGTGGGCCCTATCGATATCTTCACTAGGTATCGGCGTTGAATTTGGCAGGAGGTGGAGGAATAGGCCTCTGAGGTAGGCTTTTAGCTGATCTTGCAAGATGGATTCCGGTATGCCGCATATGTGCAGGTTGCTTCTGCAGCCGCGATTGTCCAGATCCTCAACTTTGTAATGCAAGGACTGGACCATTGAGTCTTGTATATTGATTTGCTGTGTGTTTGAGCTTACTATATTATTGAGAGTCTCCTGTCCCTCCTCCAGGTACTCTATCCTGGAGCCTATCTCATTTAAGTCCTTTTTAAGGTCTTCTATCTCCTCTTTTATAAAAGCTTTAAGCGATTCCAAGTCAGATTTTGATGGTAAGGTCTATAGTTTCTCCTGTATTGCCTACAGGGAATCTTGTTGGGCAGGAGCTGACCCCTGAGTGCTCACTGCCCCAGATGTTTCTCTTTGCATGTTTACAGTCTCATTTGAGGGATCAGAGGCCTGAAAAAAGGAGGACACAGAAGGAGTCTGTGTTTGGTTCTTAGGGTTCTTGTCTAATTTCTGACACTTCTTTTGTGTCATTATTACAGTTCACTGATAAAAAACAACAACCCCCAAGTGGCCCAGTTGTAGTGTTGAGTATGGACCTCTAAGCAGCAGTGCAGGCTCTAGGCTAATTTCAATATCAGGCTGTTGTTATAACAGGGAGGGCAGTAGTGGCGTCTGTTAGATCTGGGAAATTTTTTTAGTGTCTTTGCAGTCTGGAACCGTCAATCAGCCCATCCAGGTCCACACCTCCAACTCTCTTTGGAGCTATCCCAGGGTCTCACTTCCCCCCAACAGTGGCTCTCAGTGCTTAATTACTTGTGTGACTTACAGACCTGGTGCTACGGTTGACCGGAACTGACCACGTGGCCTCTGGGGCTCTTACTAGCTAGGTATAAGTTATAGCCTCTCACCGTCTCCTTGCCTCCGTGTATGGCCTCGATCTCACCTGAGCTGCTGCTAGAACTAGTCCCCCTTGAGCGTTGCTGTCGCCGGGAAGGGTAAGGCAGTATCAGAGTGAGGATGTGACAGCACAACTAAGATGGCGCCCCTCCGGTACCTATCTGGGATCCCGGTCTTCCGTTTACACTCACGATCACGAGTGAGGGGTATAATTATTGCCAGAACCAGGCTCGCAGAGTGCTGGACAGTGTAGGGATATTGTTTAAAGCTGCCCCTATCCCTTGTTAGTGTGGAAGAGAGTGTTAGCTGCTACGGAGCTCTCCTAATGTGCGGCCATGGTCCTGCACGGCTTGGCTCCGCCCCCAACAACAATTTATTTTGTCTCATTTTCCTGTCATTTAATCCTGAAAATTGCGGGATTTACTATTTACTTTTATCACTGCCATATTTCACACAGGCATTGGTTGTACACTCTAGTAGGTCATTTAAAACTATCCCTAACTAGCCTCACTAGACTCACTATACTACAGGGGTGGGGAATCAGGGATGTGGGAGGGTTAGGAAGAATCTACACTATAGAAATGAAAACTATTGATTCAGATAGTGAATACAATTTTAAACAACATTCCAATTTACTTCTGTTATCTAATTTGCTTTATTTTTTAGTTATTTTTTGTTGAAGAAATAGCAGTACACATGGGTGAGACATTAACACGAGGCATCCATGTGCAGCCTCCAATCAGCAGCTACTGAGCCTATTTAGACATTCTTTTGAATAAAGGATATCAAGAGAATGAAGCAAATTAGATAATAGAAGTAAATTGGAAAGTAGTTCAAAATAGCATGATCTTTCTGTATCATGAAAAGAAAAATGGGTTTCATTTCCCTTTAAAATAAATAAAAGCCCTTAGCTGCATACTGACAGACTTTCTGTCATTGCCTAAGATGGTGGTGACCAGTGGGGGGGGGGGGGGGGGGAGCTGTTTGGGAGGGATCATGTAGGGATCAGGCAGTGAGAGGTGTAATCCCTACACTAGAGCAAATATTAACCTTAAAAGCTAGCCAACTTACCCCTTCACTGCCAAGAAGTGTGGTGTGCAGCTGCAATTAGCTTTCTAATTGCCAAAAACCAATGGCATATAAGCTTTTGCAACCATTTGTCTTATGACTGCAGTAGTTGTGTGTAAATCATTGCCGTGAGAAATCCAAACTTTGCAAAAAAGCGAACAACTTTTTTTTTATATGATTGTATTTGGCGGCCAAATAGTGGCATCAAATATACCAAAATGAGCCTAGATGAATACCTTAGGTTGTCCACTTTAAAAAATATTTATATTTTTAATAGTTAAATAAAAAAAAAACAAAGGCTTGATTTCTGTTTAAACAGAGTAATAGCAAAAATGCTAAAAATTCTCTGGTACATTGGGCACATTTTTCTCTGATATTCCTGGTAGCGAAGGGGTTAAGAATCTTTCTTATCACTCTGTTGGTGGGGATGGACACATCTCTGCAAAGTTGGTTTATTCATGCAAAAATTCTGTCTTTACTAGCTCTGCTTACATCATGGGTTTCAATCATCCCAATCGTATCTGATCGGGAGTATTGCTGTCCGCCGCCTAAGAGTTGGTGGACGAGCTAAGGAGCAGCGGTCTTAAGACCGCTGCTTCTTAACTTATGTTTCCGGCGAGTCTGAAGGCTCACGCGGAAACTGCTGCATTCGCAGCATAATAAATCGGCCCCATAACATTTATATTATCTTCACATAGTTTTAACCTCACACTGCAGCTCGTACTTTTGTAGCTAAACAATGACCACCAAGTGACTAAAGACACAGGCCCCGATGTTCAAAAGTGCAACAAGATGGTGAAATATTCCAAGCATATATACATATATTACTGACATAAACGGATTATAAATACACTGGCGTATGGGGTCATAAAGCACATCTATCTGTATAGAAAAGTATAATCATTGGATAAGTAAACCCAAGTTATTGGCTCACTGCAGAATAATAATGTGCTGTAATGACATTCACAATAACCTGTTATACAGTTTCATAACTATGTATAGTATGTATGTACTGCAAGGAGTGTACGCCATTTTAGAATTAGATATGCAGCAATTGAAATATGGTATGAGCTTGACAATAAAACTTGCCATACATATGGTTATAAACATACATGTATCAGAGATTTGTACATCACCCTGTGAAAGGTCATGTAACCATAACATAGTAAATATTCATGTTTGAATGAATGAATATTCAAATTTGAGCCACTACAGTGAGATCCTGTGCATTCTGTAATGCTGACTGAGACTATTAAATTATCAGAAATAATGTAAGAGAAACTCTCTCTCATAATTGATCATACTCTAGCAGCAAGGACATACATGTAATATTAAATGTATACATTTGTATGTAAATTTAAGCAGCTGAGATATATATGAAAAAAAAACATATATGAGAAATGAATATGCAAATAGTTAATTTACAGCAGATAAGCCTTTTAGAATGTATCAACTAATTAAATAAACTAAGGCAATTTTATCAGCTTGGTGCATGAAAATAAACCAAGTTGTGGTTATACAAGATTAGCAGACCTGCATGAGACACCAACTTTAGTCAAAGTGCCCCTTAGTGGGTTAAATAGGGGTTAAATTTGCTGCTCAACACACAAAACTATGGACAAATGGGGAGATACACGATTAAAAAGCAAATTTGCTATACAAAAACTGGGAATAAAATGATTCACACCAGTACTAGCCCACAGCACACCTAAGTATATAAAAGAGCTAAGAGAATGAAAATGAAGTATCACAGAAAAAAGATGCCAGAATAAAACACCAAAATGTCTTAAAATCCACCAGTCATTTCTGAGCCCACAAATCATTTGAAAAAATAAACTCTTGATAGTAGAGCAGCTCTGAAATCTTCAACCTCTCTCCTTAGAGGCCAATAACAAACTGGAGAGGAAGTGGGAGGGACTAAAGCTCTGTCAGAGTTCTTGACCTCCTCCTGATAGGCTGGAATATATCCCACATGTTATGAAATTATGGACTCTCATCAGCTAAAAAGAAAATCTTCTTTCAGATGTGAAGTACATGTCTGCTAATTCTGAACACAAGCACAAGGGATCC
The DNA here is from genome assembly GCF_027579735.1 of Bombina bombina. NCBI lineage: Eukaryota > Metazoa > Chordata > Amphibia > Anura > Bombinatoridae > Bombina > Bombina bombina. The sequence continues at coordinate 1,498,053,850 of NC_069499.1, forward strand.
TAGGGAAGCTTTTGTCTTTTTAGAAAAAACGAACACTAACCCCCGAAGATCCACTTACAGACCCGACATCCATTCTCATCCAAGCGGCAAGAAGTCCTCAACGAAGCTGTTCCAATCAGCCAATAGAATGCGAGTTCAATCCTATTGGCTGATTGGATCAGCCAATAGGATTGAAGCTCAATCCTATTGGCTAATTGCTTCAACCAATAGGATTTTTTCACATTTAATTCCGATTGGCTGATAGAATTCTATCAGCCAATCGGAATTCAAGGGATGCCATCTTGGATGACATCACTTAAAGGAACCTTCATTCGAAAAGAGCCGTGGAAAGAAGAGGATGCTCCACCTCTTCTTTCCACGGCTCTTTTCGAATGTCTTGAAGATGGAGCTGCTCCATACCGGATGTCTTGAAAATGGAGATGCTCCGCGCCAGATGGATGAAGATAGAAGATGCCGTCTGGATGAAGACTTCTGCCCGTGTGGAGGACCACTTCTTGCCGCTTGGATGAAGACTTCTCCCGGCTTCGTTAGGGTTTGGGTGAAAAAAGATCTAAATTCCCTTTTAAGGGCAATGCCCATACAAATGCCCTTTTCAGGGCAATGGGGAGCTTAGGTTTTTTTAGTTAGGATTTTATTTGGGGGGTTTGGTTGTGTGGGCAGTAAGTTTTACTGTTGGGGGGGTGTTTGTATTTTTTTTACAGGTAAAAAAACTGATTTATTTGGGGCAATGCCCCACAAATAGCCCTTTTAAGGGCTATTGGCAGTTTAGTTTAGGCTAGGTTTTTTTTTTTTTTTTGGGGGGGGGGGCTTTTTATTTTGATAGGGATATTAGATTAGGTGTAATTAGTTTAAATATTTGATCATTTCTTTTTTATTTTGTGTAATTTAGGCCTAGATTTAGAGTTCGGCGGTAGCCGTCAAAACCAGCGTTAGAGGCTCCTAACGCTGGTTTTGGGCGCCCGCTGGTATTTGGAGTCAGTGATTAAAGGGTCTAACGCTCACTTTTCAGCCGCGACTTTTCCATACCGCAGATCCCCCTACGCCATTTGCGTAGCCTATCTTTTCAATGGGATCTTTCTAACGCTGGTATTTAGAGTCGTTTCTGCAGTGAGCGTTAGAGCTCTAACGACAAGATTCCAGCCGCCTGAAAATAGCAGGAGTTAAGAGCTTTCTGGCTAACGCCGGTTTATAAAGCTCTTAACTACTGTACCCTAAAGTACACTAACACCCATAAACTACCTATGTACCCCTAAACCGAGGTCCCCCCACACCGCCGCCACTCGATTAAAATTTTTAACCCCTAATCTGCCGACCGCCACCTACGTTATATTTATGTACCCCTAATCTGCTGCCCCTAACCCCGCCGACCCCTGTATTATATTTATTCACCCCTAACCTGCCCCCCACAACGTCGCCGCCAGCTACTTACAATAATTAACCCCTAATCTTCCGACCGCAAATCGCCGCCACCTACGTTATCCCTATGTACCCCTAATCTGCTGCCCCTAACACCGCCGACCCCTATATTATATTTATTAACCCCTAATCTGCCCCCCTCAACGTCGCCGACACCTGCCTACACTTATTAACCCCTAATCTGCCGAGCGGACCTGAGCGCTACTATAATAAAGTTATTAACCCCTAATCCGCCTCACTAACCCTATCATAAATAGTATTAACCCCTAATCTGCCCTCCCTAACATCGCCGACACCTACCTTCAATTATTAACCCCTAAACTTCCGATCGGAGCTCACCGCTATTCTAATAAATGGATTAACCCCTAAAGCTAAGTCTAACCCTAACACTAACACCCCCCTAAGTTAAATATAATTTTTATCTAACGAAATAAATTAACTCTTATTAAATAACTTATTCCTATTTAAAGCTAAATACTTACCTGTAAAATAAATCCTAATATAGCTACAATATAAATTATAATTATATTATAGCTATTTTAGGATTAATATTTATTTTACAGGCAACTTTGTAATTATTTTAACCAGGTACAATAGCTATTAAATAGTTAAGAACTATTTAATAGTTACCTAGTTAAAATAATAACAAATTTACCTGTAAAATAAATCCTAACCTAAGTTATAATTAAACCTAACACTACCCTATCAATAAAATAATTAAATAAACTACCTACAATTACCTACAATTAACCTAACACTACACTATCAATAAATTAATTAAACACAATTGCTACAAATAAATACAATTAAATAAACTAGCTAAAGTACAAAAAATAAAAAAGAACTAAGTTACAGAAAATAAAAAAATATTTACAAACATAAGAAAAATATTACAACAATTTTAAACTAATTACACCTACTCTAAGCCCCCTAATAAAATAACAAAGCCCCCCAAAATAAAAAATTCCCTACCCTATTCTAAATTAAAAAAGTTACAAGCTCTTTTACCTTACCAGCCCTGAACAGGGCCCTTTGCGGGGCATGCCCCAAGAATTTCAGCTCTTTTGCCTGTAAAAGAATAAATACAATACCCCCCCCCCCAACATTACAACCCACCACCCACATACCCCTAATCTAACCCAAACCCCCCTTAAATAAACCTAACACTAAGCCCCTGAAGATCTTCCTACCTTGTCTTCACCATCCAGGTATCACCGATCCGTCCTGGCTCCAAGATCTTCATCCAACCCAAGCGGGGGTTGGCGATCCATAATCCGGTGCTCCAAAGTCTTCCTCCTATCCGGCAAGAAGAGGACATCCGGACCGGCAAACATCTTCTCCAAGCGGCATCTTCGATCTTCTTCCATCCGGTGCGGAGCGGGTCCATCTTGAAGCAGGCGACGCGGATCCAACCTCTTCTTCCGATGTCTCCCGACTAATGACGGTTCCTTTAAGGGACGTCATCCAAGATGGCGTCCCTCGAATTCCGATTGGCTGATAGGATTCTATCAGCCAATCGGAATTAAGGTAGGAATTTTCTGATTGGCTGATGGAATCAGCCAATCAGAATCAAGTTCAATCCGATTGGCTGATCCAATCAGCCAATCAGATTGAGCTCGCATTCTATTGGCTGTTCCGATCAGCCAATAGAATGCGAGCTCAATCTGATTGGCTGATGGGATCGGCCAATCGGATTGAACTTGATTCTGATTGGCTGATTCCATCAGCCAATCAGAAAATTCCTACCTTAATTCCGATTGGCTGATAGAATCCTATCAGCCAATCGGAATTCGAGGGACGCCATCTTGGATGACGTCCCTTAAAGGAACCGTCATTAGTCGGGAGACATCGGAAGAAGAGGATGGATCCGCGTCGCCTGCTTCAAGATGGACCCGCTCCGCACCGGATGGAAGAAGATCGAAGATGCCGCTTGGAGAAGATGTTTGCCGGTCCGGATGTCCTCTTCTTGCCGGATAGGAGGAAGACTTTGGAGCACCGGATTATGGATCGCCAACCTCCGCTTGGGTTGGATGAAGATCTTGGAGCCAGGACGGATCGGTGATACCTGGATGGTGAAGACAAGGTAGGAAGATCTTCAGGGGCTTAGTGTTAGGTTTATTTAAGGGGGGTTTGGGTTAGATTAGGGGTATGTGGGTGGTGGGTTGTAATGTTGGGGGGGGGGTATTGTATTTATTCTTTTACAGGCAAAAGAGCTGAAATTCTTGGGGCATGCCACGCAAAGGGCCCTGTTCAGGGCTGGTAAGGTAAAAGGGCTTGTAACTTTTTTAATTTAGAATAGGGTAGGGAATTTTTTATTTTGGGGGGCTTTGTTATTTTATTAGGGGGCTTAGAGTAGGTGTAATTAGTTTAAAATTGTTGTAATATTTTTCTTATGTTTGTAAATATTTTTTTATTTTCTGTAACTTAGTTCTTTTTTATTTTTTGTACTTTAGCTAGTTTATTTAATTGTATTTATTTGTAGCAATTGTGTTTAATTAATTTATTGATAGTGTAGTGTTAGGTTAATTGTAGGTAATTGTAGGTAGTTTATTTAATTATTTTATTGATAGGGTAGTGTTAGGTTTAATTATAACTTAGGTTAGGATTTATTTTACAGGTAAATTTGTTATTATTTTAACTAGGTAACTATTAAATAGTTCTTAACTATTTAATAGCTATTGTACCTGGTTAAAATAATTACAAAGTTGCCTGTAAAATAAATATTAATCCTAAAATAGCTATAATATAATTATAATTTATATTGTAGCTATATTAGGATTTATTTTACAGGTAAGTATTTAGCTTTAAATAGGAATAAGTTATTTAATAAGAGTTAATTTATTTCGTTAGATAAAAATTATATTTAACTTAGGGGGGTGTTAGTGTTAGGGTTAGACTTAGCTTTAGGGGTTAATCCATTTATTAGAATAGCGGTGAGCTCCGATCGGAAGTTTAGGGGTTAATAATTGAAGGTAGGTGTCGGCGATGTTAGGGAGGGCAGATTAGGGGTTAATACTATTTATGATAGGGTTAGTGAGGCGGATTAGGGGTTAATAACTTTATTATAGTAGCGCTCAGGTCCGCTCGGCAGATTAGGGGTTAATAAGTGTAGGTAGGTGTCGGCGACGTTGTGGGGGGCAGATTAGGGGTTAATAAATATAACATAGGGGTCGGCGATGTTAGGGCAGCAGATTAGGGGTACATAGGGATAACGTAGGTGGCGGCGTTTTACGGAGCGGCAGATTAGGGGTTAAAAGTGTAATGCAGGGGTCAGCGATAGCGTGGGCGGCAGATTAGGGGTTAATAAGTGTAAGGCTAGGGGTGTTTAGACTCGGGGTACATGTTAGGGTGTTAGGTGCAGACGTAGGAAGTGTTTCCCCATAGGAAACAATGGGGCTGCGTTAGGAGCTGAACGCTGCTTTTTTGCAGGTGTTAGGTTTTTTTTCAGCTCAAACAGCCCCATTGTTTCCTATGGGAGAATCGTGCACGAGCACGTTTTTGATGCCGGCCGCGTCCGTAAGCAGCTCTGGTATTGAGAGTTGCATTTGCGGTAAAAATGCTCTACGCTCCTTTTTTGGAGCCTAACGCAGCATTTGTTTGAACTCTCGATACCAGAGTTAAATTTATGGTGCGGCCAGAAAAAAACCCGCGGAGCGTTAACAGCCCTTTTACCGCCGAACTCTAAATCTAGGCCTCAGTGTTTGTTTTTTTTGTAATTTAGTTAATTGTATTTAATAAATGTAATTTATTTAATTGTAGTCTAAGGTTAGGTGTTAGTGTAACTAAGGTTAGGTTTTATTTCACAGGTAAATTTGTATTTATTTTAGCTAGGTAGTTAGTAAATAGTTAATAACTATTTACTAACTAGTTTACCAAGTTAAAATAAATACAAACTTAGCTGTGAAATAAAAATAAAACCTTTAGATAGATACAATGTAACTATTAGTTATATTGTAGCTAGCTTAGGGTTTATTTTACAGGTAAGTATTTAGTTTTAAATAGGAATTATTTAGTTATTAATAGTAGGTTTTATTTAGATTTATTTTAATTACATTAAAGTTAGTGGGTGTTAGGGTTAGACTTAGGGTTAGGGGTTAATAACTTTAGTATAGTGGCGGCGACGTTGGGGACGGAAGATTAGGGGTTAATAAATGTAGGTAGGTGGCGACGATGTTAGGGGCGGCAGATTAGGGGTCAATAAGTGTAATGTAGGTGTCGGCGGTATTGGGGCGGCAGATTAGGGGTTAATAAGTGTAATGTAGGTGTTGGTGATGTCGGAGGCGGCAGATTAGGGGTGTTTAGACTCAGGGTTCATGTTAGGGTGTTAGGTGTAAACATAAATTTAGTTTCCCCATAGGAATCAATGGTTTACGCTCCTTTATTGCAGGTGTTAAGCTTTTTTTTTAGCCGGCTCTCCCCATTGATCTCTATGGGGAAATCGTGCATGAGCACGTAAAACCAGCTCAAAGCAGTGCTGGTATTGGAGTGCAGTAGGGAGCTCAATTTTGCTTTACGCTCACTTATTGCCTGCTAACGCCGGGTTTTTGCAAACCTGTAATAGCAGCGCTGTAGGGAGGTGAGCGGTGGCAATAACTTGCGCAAGTTAGTACCAAGCAGCTCTTACCGCAAAACTCGTAATCTAGCCGATAGTTTTGTTAGTCAAATTTTAGAATTTGGGCTTTCTCTTGTAAGGTGTATCCAGTCCACGGATCATCCATTACTTGTGGGATATTCTCATTCCCAACAGGAAGTTGCAAGAGGACACCCACAACAGAGCTGTAATATAGCTCCTCCCCTAACTGTCATAGCCAGTCATTCTCTTGCAACTCTCAACAAGCAAGGACGTTGTAGGAGAGAGTGGTTAAATATAGCTAGTTTATTTTCTTCAATCAAAAGTTTGTTATTTTTAAATAGTACCGGAGTTGTGCTATTTTATCTCAGGCAGTAAATAGAAGAAGAATCTGCCTGAGGTTTCTATGATCTTAGCAGGTTGTAACTAAGATCCATTGCTATTCTCACATATGTCTGAGGGGATTACACAGATGAGGTAACTTCAGCGAGAGAATGGCGTGCAGTTTATTCTGCTATGAGGTATGTGCAGTTAGAATTTTTTCTAGAGATGGAAAACACTAGAAAATGCTGCTGATACCGGATTAATGTAAGTTAAGCCTGAATACAGTGATTTAATAACGACTGGTATCATGCTTACTCCCAGGGGTAATACCCTTATGATATTTACAATATAAAATGTTTGCTGGCATGTTTAATCATTTTTATATATGCTTTGGTGATAAAACTTTATTGGGGCCTAGTTTTTTCCACATGGCTGGCTTTAATTTTGACTAGAAACAATTTCCACTGTTGTAGTATAAAAGTTACAGTTGGTGCAGTTAAAATTACAAACTGTGACATCCAGCTTCCCTCAAAGGCCCTCTGAATGCTATAGGACACTCTAAAGGGCCCAAAGGCTTTCCAAAGTCGTTTATTGGGGAAGGTAGGGCCACAGCTTGCTGTGGCAGTTGGTTGTGACTGTTAAAAAACGTCTATTTCGTTTTTTTTATCCGTTTTTTGAACTAAGGGGTTAATCATCCATTTGCAAGTGGGTGCAATGCTCTGTTAGCCTATTATACACACTGTAAAAATTTCGTTTGATTTACTGCATTTTTTCACTGTTTTTCAAATTCTGACAAATTTGTTTCTCTTAAAGGCACAGTACCGTTTTTTATATTTGCTTGTTAACTTGATTTAAAGTGTTTTCCAAGCTTGCTAGTCTCATTGCTATTCTGTATAAACATGTCTGACATAGAAGAAACTCCTTGTTTATTATGTTTAAAAGCCATGGTGGGACCCCTTCTTAGAATGTGTACCAAATGTACTGATTTCATTTTATGCAATAAAGATCATTTTCTGTCTTTAAAAAATGTATCACCAGAGGAATCTGACGAGGGGGAAGTTATGCCGACTAACTTTCCCCACGTGTCAGACCCTTTGACTCCCGCTTAAGGGACTCACGCTCAAATGGCGCCAAGTACATCTAGGGCGCCCATAGCGTTTACTTTACAAGACATGGCGGCAGTCATGGATAATACACTGTCAGCTGTATTAGCCAGACTACCTGAACTTAGAGGTAAGCGAGATAGCTCTGGGGTGAGACAAAATGCAGAGCATACTGACGCTTTAAGAACCATGTCTGATACTGCCTCACAATATGCAGAAGCTGAGGAAAGAGAGCTTCAGTCAGTGGGTGATGTTAATGACTCAGGAAAGATACCTGATTCTAATATTTCTACATTTAAATTTAAGCTTGAACACCTCCGTGTGTTGCTTAGGGAGGTTTTAGATGCTCTGAATGACTGTGATACCATTGCAGTGCCAGAGAAATTGTGTAGACTGGATAAATACTTTGCAGTGCTGGTGTGTACTGATGTTTTTCCAAATACCTAAAAGGTTTACAGAAATTATTAATAAGGAATGGGATAGACCAGGTGTGCCGTTCTCTTCCCCTCCTATTTTTAGAAAAATGTTTCCAATAGACGCCACCACATGGGACTTATGGTAGACAGTCCCTAAGGTGGAGGGAGCAGTTTCTACTCTAGTAAAGCGTACTACTATCCCTGTCGAGGACAGTTGTGCTTTTTTTTTTAGATCCAATGGATAAAAAATTAGAGGTTACATTAAGAAAATATTTATTCAACAAGGTTTTATCCTACAGCCCCTTGTATGCATTGCCCCTGTCACTGCTGCTGCGGCGCACTGGTTTGAGTCTCTGGAAGAGGCTTTACAGGTAGCGACTCCATTGGATGACATACTTGGCAAACGTAGAGCACTTAAGCTAGCCAATTCTTTTATTCTGATGCCATTGTTCATTTGACTAAACTAACGGCTAAGAATTCTGGTTTTGCTATACAGGCGCGCAGAGCGCTATGGCTTAGATCATGGTCAGCTGACGTGACTTCAAAATCTAAGCTACTTAACATTCCCTTCAAGGGGCAGACCCTATTCGGGCCTGGTTGAAGGAGATTATTGCTGATATCACTGGAGGAAAAGGTCATGCCCTTCCTCAGGACAGGTCCAAATCTAGGGCCAAACAGTCTAAATTTCGTGCCTTTGAAAACTTCAAGGCAGGTGCGGCATCAACTTCCTCTAATAATAAACAAGAGGGAACTTTTGCTCAATCCAAGACGGTCTGGAGACCAAACCTGACATGGAAAAAAGGTAAGCAGGTAAAAAAGCCTGCTGCTGCCTCTAAGACAGCATGAAGGAACGACCCCCTATCCGGAACGGATCTAGTAGGGGGCAGACTTTCACTCTTTGCCCAGGCGTGGGCAAGAGATGTTCAGGATCCCTGGGCGTTGGAAATTATATCCCAGGGATATCTTCTGGACTTCAAAGCTTCCCCCCCAAAAGGGAGATTTCACCTTTCACAATTATCTGCACACCAGATAAAGAGAGAGGCATTCTTACACTGTGTACGAGTCCTCCTAGTTATGGGAGTGATCCATCCAGTTCCAAAGGAGGAACAGGGACAGGGTTTTTACTCAAATCTGTTTGTGGTTCCCAAAAAAGAGGGAACCTTCAGACCAATTTTGGATCTAAAGATCTTAAACAAATTCCTCAAAGTTCCGTCGTTCAAGATGGAAACTATTCGTACCATCCTACCACTGATCCAGGAGGGTCAATATATGACTACAGTGGATCTAAAGGATGCTTATCTTCACATTCCGATACACAAAGATCATCATCGGTTTCTCAGGTTTGCCTTTTAAGACAGGCATTACCAGTTGTAGCTCTTCCCTTGGGATTAGCTACAGCCCCAAGAATCTTTACAAAGGTTCTAGGGTCACTTATGGCGTTCCTAAGGCCGCGGGGCATAGCAGTAGCCCCTTATTGAGACGACATCCTGATACAGGCGTCAAACTTCCAAATTGCCAAGTCTCATACGGACGTAGTACTGGCATTTCTGTGATCGCATGGGTGGAAAGTGAACGAGGAAAAGAGTTCTCCATCCCCACTCACAAGAGTTTCCTTTCTAGGGACTCTGATAGATTCTGTAGAAATGAAAATTCACCTGATGGAGTCCAGGTTATCAAAGCTTCTAAATTCCTGCCGGGTTCTTCATTCCATTCCGCGCCCTTCGGTGGTTCAGTGTATGGAAGGTAGCGGCAATGGACATAGTGCCGTTTGCACGCTTACATCTCAGACCGCTGCAACTATGCATGCTCAGTCAGTGGAGCGGGGATTACACAGATTTGTCCCCTCAACTGAATCTGGACCAAGAGACCAGGGATTCTCTTCTCTGGTGGCTATCTCGGGTCCATCTGTCCAAAGGTATGACCTTTCGCAGGCCAGATTGGACAATTGTTACGACAGATGCCAGCCTTCTAGGTTGGGGTGCAGTCTGGAACTCCCTGAAGGCTCAGGGATTGTGGACTCAGGAGGAGTCTCTCCTTCCATTAAATATTCTGGAACTAAGAGCGATATTCAAGGCTCTTCAGGCTTGGCCTCAGTTAGCAACTCTGAGGTACATCAGATTTCAGTCGGACAACATCACGACTGTAGCTTACATCAACCATCAAGGGGGAACGAGAAGTTCCCTAGAGATGTTAGAAGTTTAAAAAATAATTCGCTGGGCAGAGATTCACTCTTGCCACCTATCAGCTATCCATATCCCAGGTGTAGAGCACTGGGAGGCGGATTTTCTAAGTCGTCAGACTTTTAATCCGGGAGAGTGGGAACTCCATCCGGAGGCATTTGCACAACTGATTCATCGTTGGGGCAAACCAGAACTGGATCTCATGGCGTCTCGCCAGAACGCCAAGCTTCCGTGTTACGGATCCAGGTCCAGGGATCCCAAGGCGACACTGATAGATGCTCTTGCAGCGCCCTGGTCTTTCAACCTGGCTTATGTGTTTCCACCGTTTCCTCTGCTCCCTCGACTGATTGCCAAGATCAAGCAGGAGAGAGCATCGGTGATTCTGATAGCACCTGCGTGGCCACTCAGGACCTGGTATGCAGATCTAGTGGACATGTCATCCTTTCCACCATGGTCTCTGCCTCTGAAACAGGACCTTCTACTTCAGGGTCCTTTCAACCATCCAAATCTAATTTCTCTGAGGCTGACTGCCTGGAGATTGAACGCTTGATTTTATCAAAGCGTGGCTTCTCCGAGTCAGTTATTGATACCTTAAGACAGGCACGAAAGCCTGTCACCAGGAAAATTTACCATAAGGTATGGCGTAGATATCTTTATTGGTGTGGTCAGGATTGCTAGGATATTATCTTTTCTCCAAGAAGGTTTGGAAAAAGGATTGTCAGCTAGTTAAGCGTCTGGCAGATGTTCCAGACGTTCAGGCATTTTGTCAGGCTTTAGTTAGAATCAAGCCTGTGTTTAAACCTGTTGCTCCACCATGGAGCTTAAACTTGGTTCTTAAGGTTCTTCAAGGAGTTCCGTTTGAACCTCTTCATTCCATAGATATCAAGCTTTTATCTTGGAAAGTTCTTTTTTTGGTAGCTATTTCCTCGGCTCGTAGAGTCTCTGAGCTATCTGCCTTACAATGTAATTCTCCTTATCTGATTTTTCATACGGATAAGGTAGTCCTACGTACCAAACCTGGGTTCTTACCTACGGTGGTATCTAACAAGAATATCAATCAAGAGATTGTTGTTCCATCCTTGTGTTACACAATTTGGATGTGGTCCGTGCTTTAAAGTTTTACTTACAAGCTACTAAAGATTTTCGTCAAACATCTGCTTTGTTTGTTATCTACTCTGGACAGAGGAGAGGTCAAAAGGCTTCGGCAACCTCTTTTTCTTTTTGACTAAGAAGCTTAATCCGCTTAGCCTATGAGACTGGTGGACAGCAACCTCCTAAAAGGATTACAGCTCATTCCACTAGAGCTGTGTCTTCCACTTGGGCCTTTAAAAATTAGGCTTCTTTTGATCAGATTTGCAAGGCGACGACTTGGTCTTCGCTTCATATTTTACAAATTTGATACTTTTGCTTCTTCGGAGGCTATATTTGGGAGAAAGGTTTTACGGGCAGTGGTTCCTTCCATTTAAGTTCCTGCCTTGTACCTCCCTTCATCCGTGTACTTTAGCTTTGGTATTGGTATCCAACAAGTAATGGATGATCCGTGGACTGGATACACCTTACAAGAGAAAACACAATTTATGCTTACCTGATAAATTTATTTCTCTTGTGGTGTATCCAGTCCATGGCCCGCCCTGTCATTTTAAGGCAGGTAATTTTTAAATTTAAACTACAGTAACCACTGCACCCTATGGTTCCTCCTTTCTCAGCTTGTTTTCGGTCGAATGACTGGCTATGACAGTTAGGGGAGGAGCTATATTACAGCTCTGCTGTGGGTGTCCTCTTGCAACTTCCTGTTGGGAATGAGAATATCCCACAAGTAATGGATGATCCGTGGACTGGATACACCACAAGAGAAATAAATTTTTCAGGTAAGCATAAATTGTGTTTTTCTGCTATACGAAATGAGAGTTACCCCATTGCATTATATTAGAACATAACATTCATAGCTTGCAGAAGTCCTTAAAATTATCAAAACTAATACAAAAGATATTTACATGTTTGGTCTTGGTGGAGTGATACTAAATTGCTCCTTCCCTTCCATTTTCCTTCCTTGTGTAAAACATTTTAGATATTATTTTGAAATGCCTTACTTTCTCATAATGAATTTAAAATGATGTTTAAATATCACAAGTGAGTGATTTAAAGTCCCGTTTTACTGTTTGTTTTTTACTTTATTAAAGGGACATGAAACCCAAAAAATTTCTTTCATGATTCAGATAGAGTATATAATTTCAAACAACTTTCAAATTTACTTCTATTATTTCATTTGCTTCTTTCTCTTGTTATCCTTTGCTGAAATGTTTATCTAGGAAAGTTCATGTGCAGCAGAGAACCTAGGTTCTAGCTGCTGATTGGTGGCTGCATATCTAAACTGATTGTCATTGGCTCACCCATGTGTTCAGTTAGAAACCAGTAGTGCATGGCTGCTCCTTCAACAAATGATACCAAGAGAATAAAACAGATTAGATAATAGAAGTAAATTTGAAAATTGTATTCTCTATCTGAATCATGAAATAATTTTTGGGGGTTTTATGTCCCTTTAAAGTATGCAAAATTACAAAAGAATAATGCTAAAGGGATTCCTCTCAATTGCTTTTGAGTCCTTATCATTCAACAACTACATATTTTATGGCATTTTATACAGTCTCATGCCTTGATAGGGTTCTAATCTTATTCATATTATTGGAACATGGTGGTTAGAGTTAGCCATTAATGACCCACTTGTCAACCTGAAGTAGCCAGTCAAGTACAAGTTGTCTGTGCCTGGTAAATACGTAGTTACCGATCTGCACTGTTTGAACAGTTGTCTTTAAAAACACATGGGCAAATAAAATATAATCCTCATAAAGAGGACAAATACAGATGAATTCTTTTGACCAAAAAAATGAAGGATTTTTAGGGGAAGGGAAGATGAAGAAGGTAGAAGGGACAGGCATCTTGGAGGAGGTATACCATTGGATGAAAGAGTTGTAAGACTATTAAGTTCCACATGTGTTCGGGGTGGGGTCCAGAGGGGTCAGCATATGCTGCCACTAAAGTCACTATTTTTCATGCCAGTGAACCACTATTAGGGGTTTCAAGAAACTTCTAAGGAAATCAAACACCTCATGTTTTGGAGTAAAAATTATGCTTTGTAAACGCACTCCCTTTGAGGCAATTTCTGCAAATCAAATAGCAATTTGCAGCATTTTGAAAACCTTTAACCCCTTAATGACCGAGGACGTGCAGGGTACGTCCTCAAAAAAAAGGCAGTTAACGCCTGAGGACGTACCCTGCACGTCCTCGGTGTGGAAAGCAGCTGGAAGCGATCCTGCGCGCTTCCAGCTGCTTTCCGGTTATTGCAGTGATTCCTCAATATGGAGGCATCCTGCAATAACCATGTATGGCCATCCGATGCAGAGAGAGCCACTCTGTGGCCCTCTCTGCACCGGAGATCGGTGGCGCTTCCTTCGTTGGTGTGTGGGAGCACGACCGGGAGGCGGGTGGCGGCCATAGATGGCCCTGGAGATGTGCAGGGGGGCGGGATCGTGGGCGGGGATGTCCGGGGGCGCGCACGGGCGCGATAATGAGTGGGCGGGCACGTGCACGGGGAGGGAGCGGGTGGGAACGCTGCACTACAGAAAATAGGATTTGGTAATCAGGTTTATACAGCTAATAAAATTTAAAAAAAAAGCTAAATCAGGGGGTGTTGGGTTGGTATGTGGGAGGGAAGCTACACTACAGAAAAAAAACTGTGAAAAAAAAACAGAAAACATTTTTTTCTGCAAACTGGGTACTGGCAGATAGCTGCCAGTACCCAAGATGGCCCCCAAAAAGTCAGAGGGGGACGGTTAGAGAGGTGTTTGGGGGTGATCAGGGAGGTTGGGGGATAAGGGGGATACTACACAGCAGCAAATGTAAATATGCTATACAATTTTAAAAAAACAACAACAAAGATTCCCTTTATTTTTGTACTGGCAGACTTTCTGCCAGTACTTAAGATGGCGGGACAATTGTGGGGTGGGGGAGGGAAGGGAGCTGTTTGGGAGGGATTAGGGGGTGTGATGTGTCAGATGGGAGGCTGATCTCTACACTAAAGCTAAAATTAACCCTGCAAGCTCCCTACAAGCTACCTAATTAACCCCTTCACTGCTAGACATAATACACGTGTGATGCGCAGCGGCATTTAGCGGCCTTCTAATTACCAAAAAGCAATGCCAAAGACATATATGTCTGCTATTTCTGAACAAAGGGGATCCCAGAGAAGCATTTACAGCCATTTGTGCCATAATTGCGCAAGCTGCTTGTAAATGATTTTAGTGAGAAACCTAAAATTGTGAAAAATTTTACGTTTTTTTTCATTTGATCGCATCTGGCGGTGAAATGGTGGCATGAAATATACCAAAATGGGCCTAGATCAATACTTTGGGTTGTCTACTACACTACATTAAAGCTAAAATTAACCCTAGAAGCTCCCTACATGCTCCCTAATTAACCCCTTCACTGCTGGGCATAATACACGTGTGGTGCGCAGTGGCATTTAGCGCCCTTCTAATTACCAAAAAGCAACAACAAAAGCCATACATGTCTGCTATTTCTGAACAGAGGGGATCCCAGAGAAGAATTTACAACCATTTATGCCATAATTGCACAAGTTGTTTGTAAATAATTTCAGTGAGAAACCTAAAGTTATTGAACAAAATTGTGAAAAAGTGAACGATTTTTTTTATTTGATTGCATTTGGCGGTGAAATGGTGGCATGAAATATACCAAAATGGGCCTAGATCAATACTTTTGGGGTGTCTTCTAAAAAAAAATATATGCATGTCAAGTGATATTCAGGGATTCCTCAAAGATATCAGTGTTCCAATGTAACTAGCGCTAATTTTGAAAAAAAGGGGTTTGGAAATAGCAAACTGCTACTTGTATTTATGGCCCTATAACTTGCAAAAAAAGCAAAGAAGATGTAAACATTGGGTATTTCTTAACTCAGGACAAAATTTAGAAACTATTTAGCATGGGTGTTTTTTGGTGGTTGTAGATGTGTAACAGATTTTGGGGGTCAAAGTTAGAAAAAGTGTGGTTTTTTTTCCATTTTTTTCTCATATTATATAATTTTTTTTATAGTTAATTATAAGATATGATGAAAATAATGGTATCTTTAGAAAGTCCACTTAATGGCGAGAAAAACGGTATATAATATGTGTGGGTACAGTAAATGAGTAAGAGGAGAATTACAGCTAAACACAAACACCGCAGAAATGTAAAAATAGCCTTGGTCCCAAACGGACAGAAAATGGAAAAGTGCTGCGGTCATTAAGGGGTTAAAGTGACACTGAACCCAAATTTTTTATTTTGTGATTCAGATAGAGCATGCAATTGTAAGCAACGTTTTAATTTACTCAATTTTTCTTAGTTCTCTTGCTATCTTTATTTGAAAAAGAATGCATATAAGCTTTTTTTATTAGCTCAGAACTCTGAACAGAACTTTTTTATTGGTGGATGAATTTATCCACCAATCAGCAAGAACAACCCAGGTTGTTCACCAAAAATTGGCCGGCATCTAAACTTACATTCTTGCATTTCAAATAAAGATAGCAAGAGAATAAAGAAAATTTGATAATAGGAGTAAATTAGAAAGTTGCTTAAAATTGTATGCTATATCTGAATCAGGAAAGAAAACATTTGGGTTCAGTGTCCCTTTAACATGTTTTATACAACCTTATACTGGGATTAGACTCTACACAAATTGGAATGATGGGACATTTGCGCACTTATAACACACATTCATGTCCATATCATACAAATGTAAATTAAACATTACAAATACTTGGAATCCATAAGCACTTCAGGTATAAATAGAATAGATTATGTACAATAATATAATAAAACAAACGGAAACAAATGAAAAAGATTGATATTTAAGAACAGAAAAATGATTCTTGCTATATTTCTTGAGCGCAGATCTTTTCTGTCTCTTTTGTTTCATCTAGAAGACAGCTTTTAAAAATGTTTTACAGATTTATGTTTTGTAAACTGGATGTTCATGTACTGAGATTTGTTTTTGTATTTTTGCTTGTGAGGTGTGTCCCTGTCAACCAATAAAACAGTGGGCAATCAGGCATTAAAGCCCAGTTGCACCTCCTGTTAGCGTAAAGGGACATGAAACTTTAAAATGAACTTTCATGATTCAGATACAATTTTTTTCATCTAGTTTGCTTTATTCTCTTGCTATCCTTTTTTGAAAAGCATACATAGGTAGGCTCAGGAGCTTGGAGCCAGCTGCTGACTGATGGCTGCACATTTACACTGTATCTCTTATCATGGTATTACCAATGTGTTCAGCTAGTTTTAAGTAGTGCATTGCTGCTGCTTCAATAAAGGATACTAACAGAATGAAGCAAAATTGATAATATAAGTAAATTGGAAAGTTGATAAAATGATATGCTCTATCTAAATCATGAAAGAAACATTTTGGGTTTCATGTCCCTTTAACTAAAGAAGACATATTGTAACTAGACCATGAAACTTGTCACAAATCTATAGATGTAGCTGGCAGTGAGAGCCAAAAGGTGGCATCAAACAGAATTATTGCAAAGTGCAGCTATGTTTTACAGCTTGGACATTGTCAAATGCTATTACCTCCTGTGGTGCCCTATGTGTCAGGGTCCCTTAGCAACAGAAGCAGAAAAAAATATTGTGCAAGGATAAAAACCAAGTCTTGTCTCAAAGTAAATGTAGATGTCATGCTTTGTTGATACTATTTTGGTACAAATTTGCAAGCAGGCTCAATATGATATTATTGTATTAATAATTATTTATATTTACATTTATGCAGTTATAGAACTCCCAAGTCACATGTAATATCCATATTATGTACTGATAGAGATACAGTATTACATAAACTAGAGTAAAATAAATACATAGTTCATATACAAAATAAATAAAACAGATACAGCTAATGATAATGCTTTTCTATATAGACAAGTTATTGGCCACCATAATAAGCAGTTTTATAAAGCACAGTGTACTCTGGTTTTAGATTTTATGAGCCACAAAATTTGCCTTTTCTTTTACAAAGTGTTTATCTTTTTGCAGAAAAAAACTATTGATTACTACAGAAGGGAGGTATGTATACAACGTATTTTGTTTTTTTATACAATAAATATAACTCTGATTAGAGATCTGCTATTTCTATCTAAAGAAGAACGCAATCCCTTCACATCTGTTATATGTGAGTTTTCTAGCTTCACTTGTTCCCCAAGTTTTCTTTGGAAGGGGCAAATAAGCCCCTCTAAATAATGAAATGTGTTAAAGGTAGGCGACAATAATAATGAGGCAGATTATTGCAAAAGGCTCAATGTTGTCTTTTTAGCTGTCCCTAATTTATAAATAATGAGAGCTGTCTGCTAGGTAAAAGTTTGCAATGCAGGGCAAACTACAGAGGGGCAGACCGGTGTGTTTTTAAATATGAATATTATGCTTAAAACAAATCAAATTGCACTGTTTTCAGTGCACTGTACCTTAAGTTCGCTGTCATTTTCCCATGCATATGTTTTTATTTGGTGAAAAGTCACCACTTTTTAACTTGTGAGAAAAAATTGAGAGAACTGTAGAGCGAAAATGTTTATAGAATTACACTGGGATTTGAGAGAAAATTTCATATACACCCTTGGAACGACCATATTCAGCCCATTTTACGAAAAAAACCCATAATTTATGTAAGAACTTACCTGATAAATTAATTTCTTTCATATTGGCAAGAGTTCATGAGCTAGTGAAGTATGGGATATACAATCGTACCAGGAGGGGCAAAGTTTCCCAAACCTCAAAATGCCTATAAATACACCCCTCACCACACCCACAATTCAGTTTAACAAATAGCCAAGTAGTGGGGTGATAAAGAAAGCAGTAAAAAGCATCAACAAAGGAATTTGGAAATAATTGTGCTTTATACAAAAAAATCATAACCACCATAAAAAGAGTGGGCCTCATGGACTCTTGCCAATATGAAATAAATTAATTTATCAGGTAAGTTCTTACATAAATTATGTTTTCTTTCATGTAATTGGCAAGAGTCCATGAGCTAGTGACGTATGGGATAGCAATACCCAAGATGTGGAACTCCACACAAGAGTCACTAGAGAGGGAGGGATAAAATAAAAACAGCCATTTTCCGCTGAAAACATTTAATCCACAACCAGAAAATACGTTTTTCCTCATAAATGAAATAAAAAAAAACTTAAAACATAAGCAGAAGAATCAAACTGAAACAGCTGCCTGAAGAACTTTTCTACGAAATACTGCTTCCGAAGAAACAAATGAAAACAGTAGAATTTAGTAAGTAAATGCAAAGAAGACCAAGTTGCTGCTTTGCAAATCTGATCAACTGAAGCTTCATTCTTAAAAGCCCATGAAGTAGAGAGTGATCTAGTAGAATAAGCTTGAAGACTCAAAAGCTTTAACCAAGATGCCAAGGAAACGGCAGAAGCCTTCTGAACTTTCCTGGAACCAGAAAAGATAACAAATAGACTAGAAGTCTTCCTGAAATCTTTAGTAGCTTCGACATAATATTTCAAAGCTCTTACCACATCCAAAGAATGTAAGGATCTCTCCAAAGAATTGTTAGGATTAGGACACAAAGAAGGGACAATAATTTCTCTATTAATGTTGTTAGAATTCACAACCTTAGGTAAGAATGTTAAATGAAGTCCACAAAACCGCCTTATCCTGATGAAAAATCAGAAAAGGAGATTCACAAGAAAGAGCGGATAATTCAGAAACTCTTCTAGCAGAAGTGATGGCCAAAAGGAACAACACTTTCCAAGAAAGTAATTTAATGTCCAAAGAATACATAGGCTCAAACGGAGGAGCCTGTAAAGCCTTCAAAACCAAATTAACGTCTAGATTTAGAGTTCTGCGTTAGCCATCAAAACCAGCGTTAGGGGCTCCTAACGCTGGTTTTGGGCTACCGCTGGTATTTAGAGTCAGTCAGGAAAGGGTCTAACACTCACTTTGCAGCCGCAACTTTTGCATACCGCAGATCCCCCTACGCCATTTGCGTATCCTATCTTTTCAATGGGATCTTTCTAACGCTGGTATTTAGAGTCTTGGCTGAAGTGAGCGTTAGAACTCTAACGAGATGTTATAATTTTATTTCTTGTTTGACTGTTCACTATAGTGAGTGAAACATACAGGATTTCTTATAGCAATTAATATGGAAAATGACAAAATATGTATAGTGTAACAGGTTGGTTAACAGAATAAGACTTTTGCTAAGTTAACCTATCTGTAATTAATATTTGCCAGCTAGATAGTTTTATCCTACAAACACTGTAGTCTGCAGTAAACTAATTAGGCAGGATTAAAGTTCAGGTTCATGCAACAATACTGTCCAGATATTCAGTGAGTTATTGATCAAAGTAGTTACTGTAGCGAATGTAAATATAAGGTAACAAGTAGAAGTATTGGTAAATATACGACCTGTTACTCAGTCCTGAAAACAGAGGTGTGCAAAGTTAAATGTGGGGCCGCGGAAGGTTGCGGCTTGCAGCGTGGAGCTGTGTGAGAATGCCTCCAGGCGGTAGCTGATGACGTCAGCGGTAAGCAGCCGATACTGGTCTGAGAGGAGCTGAAAGTAGGAGCTGCGGTCAGTAGCGAGAGCGAGAGTGCCGCTCTGAGATGCTGGGGAAAATAGGAGGAGCCGGATTGGCTCAGTTTCACACACTTGGGTGAGAATTGCAGTTAATCCAGCATAGAAGAGAGGCAAAGGTGTGTCTTAAATAGGCAGGTAATTTCATTAAAGGGGCAGTGAGCAGAGAAAAAAGGAAGGATCTGACATATCCCCCCCCCAAGAACACCCACAGCGAGGGTTCTAAGGACAAGGTCTTTCTGGATTTCTGCGGGGGAAAAGCGAAACACACCTGGGGGCCGAAACTGAAATAGCAGGTTCCCATGAATCTTCAGAATGATCATACCCTTTCCATTGCACTAGATATTCCAAAACACCCCTTCGCCGCCTGGAGTCAAGAATAGCCTCTATCTCATATTCTAAATCCTGGGAGAGAACATGGGTAACAGAATCCACGGTAAATCTGTCGGAAAGACAGGGTTTAACCAAGGAGACGTGGAAAGTCGGGTGTATCTTATATGAATCAGGCAGTTGTAAAGTGACAGTAGCTGGATTCCTAACGGCAATTATAGGAAAAGGTCCTATAAATAGCTTACTCATTTTCTTGGAGGGTGTATGTAAGCGCAAATTCTTAGTTGACAACCAGACTAGTTGTCCAACCTGGTAGACAGGTTGAGGCTTATGCCGCAAGTCATAATAACGTTTATGGGAGGCTTGTGCATGTTTTATGTTGTTTCGAGCAACAGACAAGGTCTGGGAGATGTCATTCACAGTGTCGTTGACTTTAGGACAGGGAGATGGTGCATAAGCGAGGAAGCTGATTCTGGGATGAAGTCCATGGTTGAGAAAGAAAGGGCTAAAGCCAGTTGAGGAATTCTTAGCGTTGTTGTAGGCGAATTCTGCCAGAGCAAGATGGTCAGCCCATTGATCCTGTTGGTTGGAGCAAAAACAGCGGAGGTACTGCTCCAACCACTGATTGGTGCGCTCTGCCTGTCCATTCGTTTGTGGATGATATGAAGTTGTGAGCTTTTGAGTAACTTGTAGAGTATTACATAAATGTCTCCAAAAACGAGAGGTGAATTGTGATCCTCTGTCCGAAAGGAGTACCATAGGCAACCCATGTAATCTAACGACATTCCTAATAAACATGTCGCAAGTTTGTTGTGCAGTGGGTACTCCTATAGCTGGTATGAAATGTGCCATTTTTGTTAGCAAATCAACTACTACAAAAATGGAGGTGTAGGATGAAGATTTTGGTAGATCGACAATAAAATCCATTGCGAGATGAGTCCAAGGGGTATCTGGAACTGGATATGGTTGTAGAAGTCTCATCGGAGATTGATGTGATGGTTTACAGGTGGCACAAATGCCACATTTGGAAATATAGTCTTCTACGGAGGAAAGCATAGTTGGCCACCAGTAGTTACGCTGAAGTAGCTCTAGAGTTTTTTGTATGCCCAAATGTCCCGTGAGTGGGGAATCATGATGGGTTCGTAAAAGAGAAATTCTATACTGAGGTGGTATGTATAGATGTTTACCATGGAAATATAAACCATCTGGATTTCTTTGCAGAAGATGAGTTGGTTTTGTGGAATCCTGATTTTGATCTTTCTGAAACTGAGGATCGTTATGGATGAGTAGTCCTAAGAAATTTGATGAGGGTATAACTGTAGATGGGGTTTCCACATTAAGCGGTCTAGTGTCTCTGCGGGAGAGAGCGTCAGCTTTGCCGTTTCGACTACCAGGTCTGTAGGTGATGAGATAATTGAAACGTGAGACATAGAGATTCCAGCGAAGTTGTCTGGAGGAGAGAGTCCTACTTTGTTGTAAATATTGTAGATTTTTGTGATCTGTAATAACGATAATGGGGTGTAAAGCTCCCTCTAAGAGATGTCGCCATTGCTCAAATGCAGTTTTGATGGCCAGCAATTCCTTTTCCCCTATGGGGTAATTTCGTTCAGCTGGTAGCATGAGCCTGGAAAGGTAGGCGACAGGATGCATCACATCAGTAAGGGATTGTTTCTGTGACAACACTGCCCCCAGAGCATAATCCGACGCATCAACCTCTACAATAAACTGTAAATCTGGGTCAGGGAATTTAAGAATAGGTGCCGTGGTGAAGTCAGTTTTCAACTGTTGGAAAACCCTCTGACAGTCAGATGTCCAGTTAAAAGTGTTTGTGTGTTTTGTTAAATCAGTAAGTGGTTTAGCAGTCTGGGCGAAATTACGAATGAACTTTCGATAGAAATTCGCAAAACCAAGGAATCTTTGTACTTGTTTGCGATTTTTTGGGGTAGGCCACTGAGTGATAGCATGGATCTTAGAGTCATCCATCTTAATTCCAGTGTTCGAGATAATGTAGCCCAAGAAAGTGACTTGACTGCAATGAAATTCACACTTTTCTAATTTAGCGTATAACTTATGTTGACGAAGTCTTGCTAATACTGTTCTCACGTGGGTCACATGTTGTTGTATAGTATCAGAATAGATCAAGATGTCGTCAAGATAAACTACTATGAAGGTGTCCAAGATGTCTTTAAAAATGTCATTTATGAAACATTGGAATGTAGCTGGAGCGTTACATAACCCGAAAGGCATAACGGTATACTCATACAAGCCATAACGAGTTCTGAAAGCTGTTAACCATTCATCTCCAGCTCTCATTCTTATAAGATTGTAAGCACCCCTGAGGTCCAATTTTGTGAAGACTTTGGCAGTGCGCAATCTTTCTATCAATTCAGGGATGAGGGGTAATGGATAGCGATTTTTCTTAGTACGTTTGTTTAACTCCCTGTAGTCAATAATTGGTCTGAGCGACAGATCTTTGTTTTTAACAAAAAATATACCTGCACCAGCAGGTGAGGTGGAAGGTCTAATAAAACCCTTTGCTAGATTTTCCTGTAGATATAATTTTAGGTGATCTAGTTCGGGTTTAGATAGGGGGTATATGTGACCCACTGGTATTGTGGAGCCAGGTAAGAGGTCGATAGGACAGTCGTAGGTCCTGTGTGGCGGAAGTGTCTGTGCATCTGTCTTGTTAAATACGTCCTGGAAATCAGTATATTCTGATGGCAACTGAGAAGTAGATGAGAGAAGAATGTTATTGAGAGGGAAACAAGTCTGAGAGCAGTAGGGAGACGTTAGGTCTATAGTCAATTTGTGCCAGTCAAAGACAGGTTTATGGATTTGTAACCAAGTAAGACCTAATATAACAGGATAGAGAGGACTAGGTATGATGTCAAAGCTGATAGATTCTCTATGTCCTGAGGAGGTGCACATAAGTAAGGGAGTGGTTTCAAGAGTTACAGGACCAAAGGATAATGAAGACCCATCAACCAAATTTATAGAAACAGGAGACATTTTTGCTTGTGAGGGTATTTTATTTCTATTTACAAAATCACAATCAATGTAATTTCCTGAAGCGCCTGTATCAATGATCGCATCAATCTTTAAGCAGTGTAGATCCCACTGTAAAGGACATAGAAATATGTGGTTGTTTTGGTCTGTTTAGTGATAGACTAAGGAATGTTGAAGAAGTCTTACCGTTTTTTGTCTTTTTTAAGAGAGGACATGCTGTCAGATCATGCTCAGGGGCAGCGCAGTACATACACAGACGATGAGTGCGTCTTCTGCCTTTCTCCTCAGGTGATAGAGGACCTCTGATGAATCCAATATCCATTGGAGTCTCATTATCCCTAGAGGGTACTGGTGGACTATTCTGTCGTTTATATGAAGTTGGAGTGTTTGCCCTCTCTTGTTTACGTTCCCTTATACGCCTATCAATTGTAGTGCAATGTGTGAAGAGATCCTCCAAATGCTCTGGTACACCAGTACGGGAGAGCTCATCTTTGATGTCTTCTGAGAGCCCAAACCTGAACTGGTGTCTGAGCGAGGGCTCATTCCACTTTGATTCGATTGCATAGATTTTAAATTGTGATATATAATTTTCTACAGGTTGTCTGCCCTGTCTCAAGGCCCTGAGAGAGGATTCGGCTGATTCCTGTTTAAAAGGATCTTCGTATAGTGAGGATAAAGCCTTTAGAAAATCCTGTATAGAGTTTAGAATGGGATTCTGATTTTCAAACAAACTATCCGCCCAAACACGGGGTTCACCCCTTAAATAAGAGATAGTCGTCAACACCTTAATTCTATCAATGCTATAAGTTCTGGGTTTTAGTTCGAACATCAAAAGACAAGCATTTCTAAATTCCTTAAACATTGCTCTATTACCACTGAACTTGTCAGGAAAAGACACCTGTGGTTCTGGAAGTGCTTCTGAATGTACAGTTTTAGCAGTATACATATCTCTAAGGCAATCTTTGAATACCTGATTTTCAGTTTGCACTTCTCTGAGAGTTAAATTTATAGAATCCATACGTTGAGTTAAAGTGGCAATTTGGTTTGCAATTTCTGTCATATCCATGGTGCTATACCTGTATTTAGAGGCTGGATAAATCTGTTATAATTTTATTTCTTGTTTGACTGTTCACTATAGTGAGTGAAACATACAGGATTTCTTATAGCAATTAATATGGAAAATGACAAAAAATATGTATAGTGTAACAGGTTGGTTAACAGAATAAGACTTTTGCTAAGTTAACCTATCTGTAATTAATATTTGCCAGCTAGATAGTTTGATCCTACAAACACTGTAGTCTGCAGTAAACTAATTAGGCAGGATTAAAGTTCAGGTTCATGCAACAATACTGTCCAGATATTCAGTGAGTTATTGATCAAAGTAGTTACTGTAGCGAATGTAAATATAAGGTAACAAGTAGAAGTATTGGTAAATATACGACCTGTTACTCAGTCCTGAAAACAGAGGTGTGCAAAGTTAAATGTGGGGCCGCGGAAGGTTGCGGCTTGCAGCGTGGAGCTGTGTGAGAATGCCTCCAGGCGGTAGCTGATGACGTCAGCGGTAAGCAAACGATACTGGTCTGAGAGGAGCTGAAAGTAGGAGCTGCGGTCAGTAGCGAGAGTGCCGCTCTGAGATGCTGGGGAAAATAGGAGGAGCCGGATTGGCTCAGTTTCAAACACTTGGGTGAGAATTGCAGTTAATCCAGCATAGAAGAGAGGCAAAGGTGTGTCTTAAATAGGCAGGTAATTTCATTAAAGGGGCAGTGAGCAGAGAAAAAAGGAAGGATCTGACACGAGAAGACTCCAGCCGCAGCAAAAATCCAGGAGTTAAGAGCTTTCTGGGCTAACGCCGGTTCATAAAGCTCTTAACTACTGTGCTCTAAAGTACACTAACACCCATAAACTACCTATGTACCCCTAAACCGAGGCCCCCCCACATCGCCGCCACTCTAATAAAATTTTTTAACCCCTAATCTGTCGACCGCACACTGCCGCAACCTACGTTATCCCTATGTACCCCTAATCTGCTGCCCCTAACACCGCCGACCCCTATATTATATTTATTAACCCATAATCTGCCACCCCCAACGTCGCCGCCACCTACCTACAATTATTAACCCCTAATCTGCCGACCGGACCTCACCGCTACTATAATAAAGTTATTAACCCCTAATCCGCCTCACTCCCACCTCAATAACCCTATAATAAATAGTATTAACCCCTAATCTGCCCTCCCTAACATCACCGACACCTAACTTCAAGTATTAACCCCTAATCTGCCGACCGGACCTCACCGCTACTCTAATAAATTTATTAACCCCTAAAGCTAAGTCTAACCCTAACACTAACACCCCCCTAAGTTAAATAAAAATTTTTATCTAACGAAATAAATTAACTCTTATTAAATAAATTATTCCTATTTAAAGCTAAATACTTACCTGTAAAATAAACCCTAATATAGCTACAATATAAATTATAATTATATTGTAGCTATTTTAGGATTAATATTTATTTTACAGGTAACTTTGTATTTATTTTAACCAAGTACAATAGCTATTAAATAGTTAATTACTATTTAATAGCTACCTAGTTAAAATAATTACAAAATTACCTGTAAAATAAATCCTAACATAAGTTACAATTAAACCTAACACTACACTATGAATAAATTAATTAAATAAAATACCTACAATTATCTACAATTAAACCTAACACTACACTATCAATAAATTAATTACATAAAATACCTACAATTATCTACAATTAAATAAACTAACTAAAGTACAAAAAATAAAAAAGAACTAAGTTACAAAAAATAAAAAAATAATTTACAAACATTAGAAAAATATTACAAAAATTTTAAGCTAATTACACCTACTCTAAGCCCCCTAATAAAATAACAAAGCCCCCAAAATAAAAAAATGCCCTACCCTATTCTAAAATAAAAATAGAAAAGCTCTTTTACCTTACCAGCCCTTAAAAGGGCCTTTTGCGGGGCATGCCCCAAAGAATTCTGCTCTTTTGCCTGTAAAAAAAAACATACAATACCCCCCCCAACATTACAACCCACCACCCACATACCCCTAATCTAACCCAAACCCCCCTTAAATAAACCTAACACTAAGCCCCTGAAGATCTCCCTACCTTGAGTCGTCTTCACCCAACCGGGCACCGATGGACCAAAAGAAGACATCCGGACCGGCAGAAGTCTTCATCCTATCTGGGCAGAAGAGGACATCCGGACCGGTAGACATCTTCATCCAAGCGGCATCTTCTATCTTCATCCATCCGGAGCGGAGCCATCTTCTTCCAGCCGACGCGGATCCATCCTCTTCTACCGACGCCTACTCACCGAATGACGGTTCCTTTAAATGACATCATCCAAGATGGGGTCCCTCGAATTCCGATTGGCTGATAGGATTCTATCAGCCAATCGGAATTAAGGTAGGAAAATTCTGATTGGCTGATGGAATCAGCCAATCAGATTGAGCTCGCATTCTATTGGTTGTTCCGATCAGCCAATAGAATGCGAGCTCAATCTGATTGGCTGATTGGATCAGCCAATCGGATTGAACTTGAATCTGATTGGCTGATTCCATCAGCCAATCAGAATTTTCCTACTTTAATTCCGTTTGGCTGATAGAATCCTATCAGCCAATCGGAATTCGAGGGACGCCATCTTGGATGACGTCATTTAAAGGAACCGTCATTTGGCGAGTAGGCGTCGGTAGAAGAGGATTGATCCGCGTTGGCTGGAAGAAGATGGCTCCGCTCCGCTCCGGATGGATGAAGATAGAAGATGCCGCTTGGATGAAGATGTCTACTGGTCCGGATGTCCTCTTCTGCCCGGATAGGATGAAGACTTCTGCCGCTCCGGATGTCTTCTTTTGGTCCATCGGTGCCCGGTTGGGTGAAGACGACTCAAGATAGGGAGATCTTCAGGGGCTTAGTGTTAGGTTTATTTAAGGGGGGTTTGGGTTAGATTAGGGGTATGTGGGTGGTGGGTTTTAATGTTGGGGGGGTATTGTATTTTTTTTTTTTACAGGCAAAAGAGCAGAATTCTTTGGGGCATACCCCGCAAAAGGCCCTTTTAAGGGCTGGTAAGGTAAAAGAGCTTTTCTATTTTTATTTTAGAATAGGGTAGGTCATTTTTTTATTTTGGGGGGCTTATTAAAATTGTTGTAATATTTTTCTAATGTTTGTAAATTATTTTTTTATTTTTTGTAACTTAGTTCTTTTTTATTTTTTGTACTTTAGTTAGTTTATTTAATTGTATTTATTTATAGGTATTTTATGTAATAAATTTATTGATAGTGTAGTGTTAGGTATAATTGTAGGTATTTATTTAATTAATTTATTGATAGTGTAGTGTTAGGTTTAATTGTAAGTTAGGTTAGGATTTATTTTGCAGGTAATTTTGTAATTATTTTAACTAGGTAGCTATTAAATAGTTATTAACTATTTAATACCTATTGTACCTGGTTAAAATAAATAAAAAGTTACCTGTAAAATAAATATTAATCCTAAAATAGCTACAATATAATTATAATTTATATTGTAGCTATATTAGGGTTTATTTTACAGGTAAGTATTTAGCTTTAAATAGGAATAATTTATTTAATAAGAGTTTATTTAGTTAGATAAAAATTATATTTAACTTAGGGGGGTGTTAGTGTTAGGGTTAGACTTAGCTTTAGGGGTTAATAAATTTATTAGAGTAGCGGTGAGGTCCGGTCGGCAGATTAGGGGTTAATACTTAAAGTTAGGTGTTGGTGATGTTAGGGAGGGCATATTAGGGGTTAATACTATTTATTATAGGGTTATTGAGGCGGGAGTGAGGCGATTAGGGGTTAATAACTTTATTATAGTAGCAGTGAGGTTCGGTCGGCAGATTAGGGGTTAATAAGTGTAGGTAGGTGGTGGCGAAGTTGGGGACGGCAGATTAGGGGTTAATAAATATAATATAGGGGTCGGCGGTGTTAGGGGCAGCAGATTAGGGGTACATAGGGAAACGTAGGTGGCGGCGGTGTACGGAGTGGCAGATTAGGGGTTAATAATAATATGCAGGGGTCAGCGATAGCGGGGGGCGGCAGATTAGGGGTTAATAAGTGTAAGGTTAGGAGTGTTTAGACTCGGGGTACATGTTAGGGTGTTAGGTGCAGACTTAGGAAGTGTTTCCCCATAGGAAACAATGGGGCTGCGTTAGGAGCTGAACGCTGCTTTTTTGCAGGTGTTAGGTTTTTTTTCAGCTCAAACAGCCCCATTGTTTCCTATGGGGGAATCGTGCACGAGCACGTTTTTGAAGCTGGCCGCGTCCGTAAGCACCGCTGGTATTTAGAGTTGCACTGGCGGTAAATATGCTATACGCTCCCTTTTTGGAGCCTAACGCAGCCCTTCTGTGAACTCTAAATACCAGCGGTATTTAAAAGGTGCGGGAGAAAAAAAGCATGCGTAGCTAACGCACCCCTTTGGCCGCAGAACTCTAAATCTAGCCGTAAGACTACAAGGAGGAGAGATTGATTTAATGACAGGCTTGATACGGACCAAAGCCTGTACAAAACAGTGAATATCAGGAAGCTTAGCAATCTTTCTGTGAAATAAAACAGAAGAGCAGAGATTTGTCCCTTCAAAGAACTCGCAGACAAACCCTTATCCAAACTGTAAAATTCTAGGAATTCTAAAAGAATGCCTAGAGAATTTATGAGAAGAACACCATGAAATATAAGTCTTCCAAACTCTATAATAAATCTTCCTAGAAACAGATTTATGAGCCTGTAACATTGTCAGGTTAGGAAAAGTCCAGAAGAAGACCCAAATGCTAGGGCGAACTTAAACAACACCCTTGCACTCTGAGTTTAATCCAGGATGTGACCCCACGACAACCTCTAAAAAACAATGTACTCACGATATGGGGCAGGGTTAGCCTGAGTCCAAAGTAATACAAGATATCAGCCAAATAGACTTCTGAGTAAGGAACTGGTTACAGGAAAAGTCTTCCACAGAATCAGGAGAGCAGGGATAGTCACTTATACTCAGACAGAGGAAGGGTAAACAAGAAACAGTTAATAATGCAGGAGTAGGTAACTTGTTATCAGGCAGTTTGAGGGTTAATACTGTGTAGTCAGTCCTTGAAGAGTTTGGCAACAGGTTATCAGGCAGTTTGTAGGTTTACACTGAATAGGCAGTACATGCAGAGTTAGATAACAGGATAACAGGTAGTTTGAGGGTTAATACAGATTAATCAGTACTTGCAAGGATTGGCAACAGGTTGTCATGCAGTTTGAGAGTTTCACAGAATAGACAGTCTTTGCAATGTTTGGCAACAGGATATCAAGCAGTTTGAAGGTTTACACTGAATTACCAGTATTTGCAGAGTTTTGGCAACAGGTAAACATGCAGTGTGTGTTTCACAGAATAGACAGTCTTTGCAATGTTTGGCAACAGGATATCAAGCAGTTTGAAGGTTTACACTGAATTACCAGTATTTGCAGAGTTTTGGCAACAGGTAAACATGCAGATTGAGAGATTCACAGAATAAATAGTACTTGCAATGTTCGGCAACAGTTTATCAGGAAGTTAGAGGATTAACCCAGGATAGTCAGTCTTTGCAGAGTTTGGCAGTTAGAGAGATTCCACAGCGAAGTCCTCACAGGAGCCACAAAGAGAAACAAACAAACGGGCACTGAGGAAACAGGAAGCCCAGAATAAAAAGCCTGGTAGTGACATCATCAGGAAGGGGCGGCTCAGACTACCTGTCAATCAAGCACACAGAGAGGACAGCTGGAGCTTCCCAGCGGCCGAGCGTGACAAACATAGTATTAATCACTGGCTCAGAGAAACCTCTATGACTAAGCACTAGGCGTTCAATTTCCATACCTTCAAATTTAATGATTTGGGATCCTGATGGAAAAACGGACCTTGAGATAGAAGGTCTAGCCTTAATGGAAGTGGCCAAGGTTGGCAACTGGACATTTGAACAAGATCCACATACCAAAGCCTGTGAGGCCATGCTGGAGCTACCAGCAACACAAACAATTGTTCCATGATGATTTTGTAAATCACTCTTAGAAGAAGAACTAGAGGCGGTAAAATATAAGCAGGTTGGTAACACCAAGGAACTGTCAACGCATCCACTGTTTCCGCCTGAGGATCCCTGGACCTGGACAGGTACCTGGGAAGTTTCTTGTTTAGATGAGAAGCCATCAGATCTATTTCTGGAAGACCCCACTTCTGAACAATCTGAGAAAACACATCTGGATGGAGGGACCACTCCCCTGGATGTAAAGTCTGACGGCTGAGATAATCCGGGTTCCCAATTGTCTATACCTGGGATATGAACCGCAGAAATTAGACAGGAGCTGGATTCCACCCAAGCAAGTATCCCAGATACTTCTTTCATAACTTGAGGACTGTGAGTTCCACCCTGATGATTGACATATGCCACAGTTGTGATATTGTCTGTCAGAAAACAAATTAACGGTTCTCTCTTCAATAGAGGCCAATCCTGAAGAGCCCTGAAAATCGCACAGAGTTCCAAAATATTGATTGGTAATCTCGCTTCTTGAGATTTCCAAACCCCTTGTGCTGTCAGAGATCCCCAGACAGCTCCCCAACCTGAAAGACTTGCATCTGTTGTGATTACAGTCCAGGTTGGACAAACAAAAGAGGCCCCTAGAACTATACGATGGTGATCTAACCACCAATTCAGAGATAGTCGAACATTGGGATTTCAGGATATTAATTGTAATATCTTTGTATAATCCCTGCACCATTGGTTCAGCATACAAAGCTGGAGAGGTCTCATGTGAAAACGAGCAAAGGGGATCACATCCTATGCTGCAGTCATGAGACCTAAAACGTCTATGCACATAGCTACTGAAGGGAATGATTGAGACTGAAGGTTCCGAAAAGCTGAAACCAATTTTAATCTTCTCTTGTCTGTTAGAGACAGAGTCATGGACACTGAATCTATCTGGAAACCTAAAAAGGTGACCCTTGTCTGAGGAATCAAAGAACTTTTTGGTAAATTGATCCTCCAACCATGTCTTTGAAGAAACAAAACTAGTTGATTTGTGTGAGATTCTGCAGAATGTAAAGACTGAGCTAGTACCAAGATATCGTCCAAATAAGGAAACACCGCAATACCCCGTTCTCTGATTACAGAGAGTAGGGCACCGAGAACTTTTGAAAAGATTCTTGGAGCTGTCGCTAGGCCAAATGGAAGAGTGACAAATTGGTAATGCTTGTCTAGAAAAGAGTCTCAGAAACTGATAATGATCTGGATGAATCGGAATATGAAGATATGCATCCTGTAAGTCTATTGTGGACATATAATGCCCTTGCTGAACAAAAGGCAGAATAGTCCTTATAGTCATCATTTTGAAAGTTGGCACTCTTACATAACGATTCAAAATTTTCAGATCCAGTACTGGCCTGAATGAATTTTCTTTCTTTGGGACAATGAATAGATTTGAATAAAACCCCAGACCCTGTTCCTGAAACGGAACTGGTATGATTACCCCTGAAAGCTCCAGGTCTGAAACACACTTCAGGAAAGCCTGAGCCTTTACTGGATTTGCTGGGATGCGTGAGAGGAAAAGTCTTCTCACAGGAGGTCTTACTCTGAATCCTATTCGGTACCCTTGAGAGACAATACTCTGAATCCATTGATTTTGGACAGAATCTGCCCAAATTTTTTGGAAGAACCTTAATCTGCCCCCTACCAGCTGAGCTGGAATGAGGGCCGCACCTTCATGCAGACTTGGGGCTGACTTTGATTTCTTAAATGGTTTGGATTTACTCCAACTTGAAGAAGGTTTCTAATTGGAACCAGATTCTTTGGGGGAAGGATTAGGTTTCTGTTCCTTATTTTGTCGAAAGGAACGAAAATGGTTAGAAGCTTTATATTTACCCTTTTATTCTGAAGCAAAAAAAATCCCTTCCCCCCAGTGACAGTTGAAATAATTGAATCCAACTGATAACGAAATAACTTATTACCTTGGAAAGAAAGAGATAGTAATCTAGACTTAGATACCATGTCAGCAAGATTTAAGCCACAAAGCTCTCCTAGCTAAAATAGCTAAGGACATAGATTTAACATCAATTTTGATGATATCAAAAATGGCATCACAAATAAAATGATTAGCATGTTAAAGCAAGCGAACAATGCTAGACAAAAAAGTTAATGCAGCTGCAACATCAGCCAAAGTAATTGCAGGCCTGAGCAGATGACCAGAATATAAATAGGCTTTCCTTAGATAGGATTCAAGTTTCCTATCTAAAGAACCTTTAAAGGAAGTACTATCTTCCATAGGAATAGTAGTACATTTAGCAAGAGTAGAAATAGCTCCATCAACTTTGGGGATCTTTTCCCAAAACTCCAATCTAACTGCTGGCAAAGGATACAATTTTTTAAACCTTGAAGGAGGAATAAAAGAAGTACCAGGCCTATTCCATGCCTTAGAAATCATATCAGAATTAGCATCAGGAACTGGAAAAACCTCTGGAGTAACCACAGGAGGGTTAAAATCAGAATTTAAACGTCTACTAGTTTTAACATCAAGAGGACTAGTTTCCTCAATATCCAATGTAATCAAAGAACGAATATACTCAATTTTAAATAAATAAGTAGATTTGTTGGTGTCAATATCTGAGGAAGAATCTTCTGAATCAGATAGATCCTCATCAGAAGAGGATAATTCAGTATGTTGTCGGTCATTTGAAATTTCATCAACTTTATGAGAAGTTTTAAAAGACCTTTTATGTTTCTTAGAAGGCGGGATGGCAGACAGAGCCTTCTGAATTGCATCAGCAATAAAATCTTTTAAATTCACAGGTATATCTTGTACATTAGATGTTGAAGGAACAACATGCAATGTACTATTACTGATAGACACATTTTCTGCATGTAAAAGCTTATCATGACAACTATTACATACCACAGCTGGAGATATAATCTCCACAAATTTACAACAAATGCACTTCGCTTTGGTAGAACTGTTATCAGGCAGCAGGATTCCAACAGTGGTTTCTGAGACAGGATCAGATTGAGACATCTTGCAAATGTAAGAGAAAAAACAACATATAAAGCAAAATTATCAATTTCCTTATATGGCAGTTTCAGGAATGGGAAAAAAATGCAAACAGCATAGCCCTCTGATAGAGAAAAAGGCAAGAGGCATATAGGAATGGGGTTTTAAATATTGAAATATTTGGCACCAAGTATGACGCACAATGCAAACAGAATTTTTATTTGGAGCTAACAACATCTGGAAATGAAACACTTGCGTCATTGAAGACGCAACCTTGTGAAAGGAACTCAACGTCAACTAAGACCCCGGAAATGACAAATTTTGCATCATCGAACGTAACTTCGCTCCAAAAAATCTCGTGCCAAGAATGAAGCAATATACCTTGGCATTTTGCGCCCTCGCAAGCCTAATTTTGCCCACGAAATTTAATGAAAAACAGTCAATTCGAAAAAAGACTATAACCCAGGTAAGAATTTTTTTTCCCCTAGAAAATGCTTTTCCCAAATATGAAACTTACAGTCTGCAAAAGGAAATATACATGAACCTGACTCATGGCAAATATAAGTACAATACATATATTTAGAACTTTATATTAATACATAAAGTGCCAAACCATAGCTGAGAGTGTCTTAAGTAATGAAAACATACTTATCAAAAGACACCCATCCACATATAGCAGATAGACAAACCAGTACTGAAACGGTTATCAGTAGAGCTAAATGGAATATGAGAGTATATTGTCGATCTGAATAAGGGAGGTAGGAGATGAATCTTTACGACCGATAACAGAGAACCTATGAAAAAGATTTCCCGTGAGGAAAACCATTGCATTCAATAGGTGATACTCCCTTCACATCCCTCTGACATTCACTGTACTCTGAGAGGAATCAGGTTTCAAAATGCTGAGAAACGCATATCAACGTAGAATCTAAGCACAAACTTACTTCACCACCTCCATAGGAGGCAAACGCCTAGATTACGAGTTGTGTGTTAGGGTAAAAAAGCAGAGTTAAGAGGTCCTAATGCTGCTTTTTTACTACCGTTGCTATTACGAGTCTTGAAGGTTTAGGGTCACCGCACACTTCTTTGGCCTTACCGCAAAACTACTTACGTAAACTTTGTAAAGTCTTTTTTGTATGGGACTTCCATAGCGCTGATATTACGAGTCTGTCCTGGGAGGCCAAAAAGTGAGCGGTACACCCTACCCTGTCAAGAGTCCTAACGCATTTAAATGTCAGTAGTTATGAGTTTTATGGTACAACGCCGTAACATAAAACTCATAACTAAAGTGCTAAAAAGTACACTAACACCCATAAACTACCTATTAACCCCTAAACCGAGGCCCTCCCGCATCACAAACACTATAATACAAATTTTAACCCCTAATCTGCCGCTCCGGACACCACCGCCACCTACATTATATGTATTAACCCTAATCTGCTGCCCCCAACATCGCCGACACCTACATACTATTTATTAACCCCTAATCTGCCGCCCCAATGTCGCTGCAACCTACCTATATTTATTAACCCCTAATCTGCCGCCCCAACATTAAAGTTATTAACCCCTAAACCTAACACCCCCTAACTTAAATATAATTACAATAAATCTAAATAAAATTACTATCATTAATTGATTTATTCCTATTTAAAACTAAATACTTACCTATAAAATAAACCTTAAGCTAGTTACAATATAACTAATAGTTACATTGTAGCTAGCTTAGGGTTTATTTTTATTTTACAGGCAAGTTTGTATTTATTTTAACTAGGTAGAATAGTTATTAAATAGTTATTAACTATTTAATAACTACCTAGCTAAAATAAATACAAATTTACCTGTAAAATAAAACCTAACCTGTTACAATAACACCTAACACTACACTATAATTAAATAAATTAACTAAATTAAATACAATTACCTAAATTAAATTAGGTAAAGTACAAAAAAACCCCCACTAAATTACAGAAAATAATAAACAAATTACAGATATTTAAACTAATTACACCTAATCTAATAGCCCTATTAAAATAAAAAAGCCCCCCCCCCAAATAAAAAAAAAAAACCTAGCCTAAACTAAACTACCAATAGCCCTTAAAAAGGCCTTTTGCGGGGCATTGCCCCAAAGTAATCAGCTCTTTTACCTGAAAAAAAATACAAACAACCCCCCAACAGTAAAACCCACCACCCGCACAACCAACCCCCCAAATAAAATCCTAACTAAAAAAACCTAAGCTTTTAGTTAGGATTTTAATGGCAAAAGGCCATTTTAAGGGCTATTGGTAGTTTAGTTTAGGCTAGGTTTTTTTTTTATTTTGGGGGGACTTTTTTAATTTAATAGGGCTATTAGATTAGGTGTAATTAGTTTAAATATCTGTAATTTGTTTATTATTTTCTGTAATTTAGTGTTTTTTTTTGTACTTTAGCTAATTTAATTTAATTTAGGTAATTATATTTAATTTAGTTTATTTATTTATAGTGTAGTGTTAGGTGTTATTGTAACTTAGGTTAGG
Organism: Bombina bombina; assembly: GCF_027579735.1. Classification (NCBI taxonomy): domain Eukaryota; kingdom Metazoa; phylum Chordata; class Amphibia; order Anura; family Bombinatoridae; genus Bombina; species Bombina bombina. The sequence continues at coordinate 1,498,089,370 of NC_069499.1, forward strand.
TTTTATTTTACAGGTAAATTTGTATTTATTTTAGCTAGGTAGTTATTAAATAGTTAATAACTATTTAATAACTATTCTACCTAGTTAAAATAAATACAAACTTGCCTGTAAAATAAAAATAAACCCTAAGCTAGCTACAATGTAACTATTAGTTATATTGTAGCTAGCTTAGGGTTTGTTTATTTTATAGGTAAGTATTTAGTTTTAAATATGAATAATTTAGTTAATGATAGTAATTTTATTTAGATTTATTGTAATTATATTTAAGTTAGGGGGTGTTAGGGTTAGACTTAGGTTTAGGGGTTAATAACTTTAATATAGTGGTAGCGACGTTGGGGGCGGCAGATTAGGGGTTAATAAATGTAGGTAGGTTGCGGCAACATTGGGACGGCAGATTAGGGGTTAATAAATAGTATGTAGGTGGGGGGGCGGAGCAAGCTTGGAAACTGAATGGTCGCACTTCACTTCAGCTCTGCTGAAACTATCTATATTTTTATTTAATTGGCCGTCAGTCCAGCTTAAACTTATGATACAAACATCCTTGATTCTCTGGAGGGTGTCAGGATTCCCTAGGACACCAGGTGGAACAGAGGGTAACTAGATACCGAACCGACTAACTATCAGACCGGCCAGGATCCGCCATGTTTTCTCCCACATGGAGGCCGGGAAACATGACCCTTAATTGGGAAGAAAGTGCTCGGCAGCTGTTATATACCCACTTCCAGAAGCTGGAACGCTCACTTACCCTGTCATTTCTGTCTATTACTGGCAGAGTACCTCCTGAGGACATTCAGCACCGTTTGCCCCTACAAACAGCCTCACAGAACGTACCCAGCGAGTTCCAGAACAGCGCAGAGGGGATAGAGAAGCAGGTGCCATATCCTAAAGCCTGTAACTGGCCTAACGCAGCTATACGCAACCAAGTGGCTGGTCACAGTCCCCGACACTTACAAGCGCAGGATGAAGTTCAGCAGAGGAAACCTAGGTCTCACGTCCCCATGGGAAATCCAGCATGTGACTGCTTACCAGATAAAGGTATCACATATGAGAGGTTTGGGGATATACAAGTGTCCGGTATGAGAGGGCTATCCCAGTTAGCGCTACTGCATCTATATCTGCCGACATGCTCAGCCTTACCTCTGGAATCTCAACGGCTGAATACAGCTGCGAACGGACTAGCATTGCAGATTGCTCAGAGGGAATCTTTGGCCTCGCGTTCTGGAGTGGGGTGAAGATTTTCTTTTCTCCTCTTTGCCTACATCGTCACTGCATTCTTCAACAAATTAAAAATAGAGACCTGAAGAGATTGTGAGTGACAATGGGCAACTTTACCTCAGATTTAGGATACAGACCTAATGATGCCCTCATTGAACGGTCATGGCCTTATTATACGGACATGGTCCATATTTCTTCTTACATATTGTTAGTTATGCATGTCCCTGAACTTGCCTCACTGCCCTCAGAATTGAGCTTGGAGGACACTTTATTTTATAGCACCCTTGAAGGAACATTATGCTGTCTGTGCCTATTTTGGCTGATATACTGAGGGTACCTCTTCAATGTTCAATGTTAAATCTACATGGGTTATTGTTTATACAAGGAGTGTTATCAGGTTACTTTTTCACAATATATATATATTTCAGCCCTTCTTATTCAGTTTTAGGTTAAAATGTTTGCAATACCCTCTTAAAGATGCCTGGTTGTTGTTATTAGTCAGTTATTACCATGTTAGGATAACATATTACCAACACTGGGATTTGAGCATTACATAAATCCCTGCGCTGACTTATTGTTCTAACCATAGCACCCTGAGTTTGGTGTCACAGCCCAATTTTATAGAAGTATTCCCCAGAACTCTCAAGATACCCTATGGTATGTTTGTGCAAATATGTATATATATAGATATTGAGAGGGTTTCTATATGGATGGAACAGAGATTGTTATGCATTTGCTGGATACTGGGGGCATTATATTGGGGAGGATATCTTGTACTCAATTGCCTGTTGGTACTGCATGCCTAATGCTGCAGGACATAGGGCCCATGTCCTGCAGCAGACCTGTTACCTATTACCAGACTTAGTTTCAACAGCCCTCATATTGATCTAAAATGCTAAATGAATCTTTGTATTTTTGTAATCCATTATAGGTTTCAAAAATGTTGTTAATGCTCCATCCCTTGTCACCTTGATCAGCTCCATTGGGCCAATTAATGTAGGCACTACTATTCTACCCTCTTTATCCTAATAAGAGTTCTGAGAGGGCTTGCTATGTATGCATGCATAATCTTAACGTTCAATTGATGTTCCCACAGAAAACATTGAATTTTGTTTTTAGCTGCCAACCTATGGTATACACCTGATATCTCTTATTTACATATATTAACTCTAAATAAATAGTTCCTTACCTAATACACTAAATCTATATTCTGTAAAAAAAATAAAAAAAAAATAAAATAAAAATTTTTTTTAACTTATCACCCCTCCCCCGCATAATATACCTCCTATTTTAGGAGGGCTAACTACACGGCTTATCTTGCCTATGCCACAACCTAACTATTGTTTTTTTTTTATTATTAGGAACCCTTGCAGTGCTATATGATATTGACCTTGTTTATTATATCTAGTGTAGCAGGGCTGCTCAGGTTTTTAGCATAATCCACCTATATATTTTTCCATACTATTTACATAGCAGAAGGATATTTTCATTTTAGCTGTCATTTAAAGCACCAACTGCTAAACTACTCTAAGCTTACCAACCTAAATGTGACAATTCTAACTGATAATCTTAGTTTGTGTAAAAAGAGGTCCCAGTTTTTTCTATAAGATTTATTCATATTGAGAATTTTATTATTCTGTTGACCTTGTTTATTCATTCATATTGAGAAATGTAATCTTCTATGTATATATGGAAGGCATCAACCTGAAATGTACTTTTTTTTTGTTTATTTCCATGATACGCTGTTTTCATACAAGTTGTATTGTTTTCGCACAACCTCAATAAAAAATTAAAATTTTAAAAAAATAAAATAATAGTATGTAGGTGTCGGCGATGTTGGGGCAGCAGATTAGGGGTTAATACATATAATGTAGGTGGTGGCAGTGTCCGGAGCGGCAGATTAGGGGTTAATACATATAATGTAGGTGTCAGCGATGTCTGGGGCGGCATATTAGGGGTTAATAAATGTAAGATTAGGGGTGTTTAGACTCAGGGTTCATGTTAGGGTGTTAGGTGTAGACATAACTTTTATTTCCCCATAGGAATCAATGGGGCTGCGTAAACTCGTAATCTAGGCCAAAGTTTGTAAAAACTGAATTGTGGGTGTGGTGAGGGGTGTATTCATAGTCATTTTGAGGTTTGGGAAACTTTGCCCCTCCTGGTAGGATTGTAGCTCATGGACTCTTGCCAATTACATGAAAGAAAACGACAATTCCGCTTTGTATTTTGTACTTTAAGTACAAATTTCTTGCTTTTTTTGCACATTCAATGTACTTAAATTACAATTTACGCTGTGCATAGTTAATATGATCCATGTGTAATTTACAAATGTTATGTTTTTTGTAAAATACGATTTTTGTTGAACAATTCCGTTAAGAATTTTAATGCACCTTTACAGTAGATTTTTTTCCTGCATATTTTTATGTGAATGGTTCAATTATTCGTTTTGTAAGATTTTTAAAAGTACGAATTTTATTGTGCACGTTTGTAATGTATGCATCTCCCTTCCCATACGAAAATGCAATAATCACCCCTTAGCAAGACACCCTGTTTCCAGGGTAAAAAGTGGGTGTAAATCATTCCACCAGGGAAACATTAGAGCTGGCGAGCACTCTTATAGAATCTCACTAGTCCAGTGATCATTTTAGAATCAGAGCAATAGAACCCAAGAAACCCAAAATGTTTCTTTCATGATTCAGATAGGGCATACAATTGTATTACTTCTATTATCAAGCAGGGATGTAAGCTAAGGAGCGTACACATGTCTGGAGCACTATATGGTAGCAGTTTTTCAAGAATGCTATCCATTTGCGAGAGCAGTAGATGGCAGTAATAATTCCTAACATAGTGCTCCGGACCCCTACCTAGGTATCTCTTCAACAAAGAATACATTGTTATGAAGCACATTTGATAATATAAATAAATTGGCCTTATTTTGTTTTTTTAATTTTTTTTTTCTTAATCACAAAAGAAAATGTTTGGGTTTTACATCCCAAGACACTCAGTACAGTCTGGAAACAAGGGCCTTTTTTAAGTGTAGAAAAATAATCTGTGTAATTTCAAGATCAACCATTATCAACAGAAGGTTTTTTCAAATATCGAGGGGCTGCTATCTACTGCGCCAGTGAAAATGAGGACAGTATTATCCTGCCTTGGGGACATAATGCTGACAAATGTAACATTTCTGCTAACTGTGAATACAAAAAGTCAACATTAGTTTACAACAGGAAATACATCCAGCCTGATTTGTTTTTAGCAAATGCTCTGAAATAGTCATCCAATGAGGCTTGTACACAATGTAAAAAAAAAAAAGAGGAGGGTAAGAACGAGCCAGTAAAAGGAATCCTAATTTGAGGTAATAATTACAAAAGAATATATTCTTGGGTAGCATTTTACAGAAACAAATATAATCCAATCGCAAACAACCCGATTAAAGACTGAAATAAATATACTGGACAGTACTGGATATAACTAAAATCAGTTGTTTAAAAATAAGCTGTGGCCTAACCATGTAACTAGGCAATAACACAGACCAAATTCCAGCCATGGCACCTAAATTACCATAAGAAAGAGGGGTGGTAACTATTGATATCTCTATAGGTCCTTCTGTGATGTCACATTTTAAAGGGGGAGAAACAAGTGAAATTGGCTCCATCTTAAGGGAAAGGGGGCGGTTTGGAGGAATTGTGGTTGTATTTTGAGACATTTATTAAGGAGAGTTAAAGGTATATAAAGCTGAACAAAAAATATTTCATTACTTCTATTATCAAATTTTCTTAGATTTCTTGGTATCCTTTGTTCAGGGAGCAATTTACTTATAGTAATTTAATTCCATTAATAACATTTGTTTCATGCATGTATGTTCAACCACCAATCAGAAGTTAGCTCCCAGTAGTGCATTGCAGCTTCCTGAGCCTACCTAGGTATGTTTTCAACAAAGGATACCAAGAGAATGAAGCAAATTAGATAATAGAAGTAAATTGGAAAGTTGTTTTATCTGTACTATTTATTTAATATTTACAGTTAAGTATTAGCCTCCACCAGCTACTCTGCGGGTTGACCGTGCACAGAATACACAATTGTATCACTGTATAACAACACGCTCTTCTTTTAATTCCCTAACAGAACAAAATGCTGCTAATGACTACAATAGTAATGCCATGTAGAAAGGTTGGCTAGTACCATACATATGTATTTGCTAATGATGTACTGTTGCTATTTGCAGATTATGTATTACCAGCAAGCTCTCATGAGATCTACAGTCAAATCTTCTGTGTCTTTGGGAGGGTGAGTGCTTTATTGCCTTGCTGTCTGCACACTTTTTTTGCATGTTATACTTTGAAGGCGGCATTTATTTATTTTTTACAATAGGATAATGGGAGCCTGTTATTCCATTCCTGCAGCACAGTACTAAATTAAACTGTTGGAAAGTGATAACACATTTTCATTTAGTTAAAGGGACACCACTGTCATGTTTTATATGTTCATAGTCTTAAGCACTGCATCACTTAACAACTGTATACAAAATAAATGTTTTAAAATGATTGAACACAGTCATTTTGTTAGCACAGTCAAAAGGTTTTGCACTTTATGGATGTACCCCTTGAAAAGACTGGGGAAATTCATATTTACTTTGCTTTGGCCAGTTAGGGATATATGTAAATATCCTTGTGTTCTGATTTAAGCAATCACTGGACTCACTAGATTCAGAAAATAAATTTCTTTGTTTTATCTTTTTTTTTTTTAGTTTAGTAGTTTGCCTTTAGGAGCAAACATATTGGCTTAGATTCAATAAAAATCATTAGTGAAACTAATATCTTGCTGTAATGTTTGTGGGATATTCCACTATCAGACCAAACATGGCTAGTAGTCTTCTTATCCCGGCGTCAAGTGGAATGATAGGAAATATCCCAGAGCAGAGAGAGAGTTTGTAAAATGAGGTAAACAGTACTCACAGCAGGCAGAGCAGTACTCAGCGGCAACAGGAAGGTAATCCAGCAGTATGGCAGTTCAGAGGTAAACTAATAGAAGGACCGGGAACAGGCAGGAGTCAGCAACAAAAGAACAGTTAAGCAATCCAGCATTGCAGAGTTTAAGGCAAGCAGCGTAGTCAAACAGGCAGAGTTCATCAACAGTTAAGCATTCCAGCAATTCAGGGGTTAAGTCATGCAGAGTAGTCAAAACAGGCAGAGTTCAGCAATGGTGAATCAATACAGCATAAAGATATACAGGAGCACAAGACGTAACACCTATACTTGGGCACAGGTAAGAGAGACTGAGGCCTTTACATAGGGAAGACAGGGCGGGCGATGATGTCATCACCGTGCTGCAGTTACACTGCTGTATGCCTAGCAAGGAGTGCCTGTGTCCATGGCAATGGCCACAGCAGAGCAGAGGAGCAGCATGACGCAGTAACAACACTCCACATCACAATAAAATACTTCTGAATTCATAATGATTTGTACATACCCCTAGTAGTGCCTGCAAGTTGGAATTCACTTTCCATTATATTTGAAAGAGTATATCTATCTCATACAGAAAAGAAATGCTGGTCTAGAGCGGAAAATGAAAATGATCAAATCAGAATTGCCAGTTAAACAGTGACTAGCGCTATATGAGTACTTAGAAATTCTTAGTGCAGCCTCTGCCAGTATATAGATGAGATTGCTGCTATGATTGAAATTGTAGATATCATAGACACTCTTTTTTTTATAATGCATAATATGCCAATGTAATCTGCACTGTTACCCTCTTTTAAAAGTTTTCTGTTTTCATATAATCAAACTTTAAAAATTTAAACTAATCTATCAATCACGAACCTTCCCTCTACCCCCTTAGATTTCACATTCTTGACCCCTTCTCCGCCCCCTTAGATTTCCTATTCTTGAGGATGGTGAAGTGTAGAGCGTTCCCAGGCACTCCACACTTCACAGAAATGAAGTCTACTGGTCGAAGAGAAGGTCCGTGATTGACATTCATTTAGAATACATTTGCCAAAATGCAATGCACGCTCCAGACTGCTAGAGATTCCATTCTTGCTCAGATCATTCAACTAAATCAACTATGTAAACAGTGAATCACAAGACTCACTGTTTACATGGTGTAAGTAAAGAAGGAAGGCAGTGAGCGACCAAGATTTCAGCCCCAACTAGTGAAAGAGCCTTTGATTGGATTATGCCTTAAGTCTAATTTCAATAATCTTGGGTATGGGTATATCGCATTCACTGACACCACACATTGATTAAAGCGAGTCATGTGGCTGAACATCTGATTGGCCAACAGAAAAATACTTTAGAAAAAAAAAATTGATCATTTGGGGGTTGGAGGATTCGGCAGAGGAGGTGAGACAGGGTTGAAGAAAAAGCATCATAATGAAGATTAGCAGGTATAAATAATTATATTTTGAAAACCAATTATATTAAGCTTTGGATGCTCTTTAAAATTATGCTTTGTTGAAGTGTTGAGTTTACCATCACTTTAAGTACTACTGTGGCTTCCTGTCATATAATTTTTGCAGCATACATCTTCAGCTGAACATGGTCAAGAAACTGATTAGAGCTAGGGCATGTGTCTCCTAGCAACCACTTAAAATGGAAAGCTCCTACTTTGCCTTCCTGCAGAGACCACAGTCCCTTGTGGGGCTGTGGCAGGAAGTAATGGAGCCTGCACAAATGATATTAAAAAAAAAAAAATAACTAAAAGGTACAATCCTTTTAAAATGAAAACATTTACACAATACACTACAATAAACTGTTATTTCAGAGAATGCATACATTTTTGTGCATAATTAAATGACATTAAAACTTTATAAAATTAAGACTATAAAATTATTTTTTTAAGAGATATTGAACACTAATTACATTTCAAGCACCTTCCTCTAGTTATGGGTGCTGCCATTTTGGAACGTAGGTTACACTGCAGGTATCTGAAGAAGAGTTACTGCCCATGTGCAAACACTTCAGCACTGGCATATGGTGAAAGGTAGATTTCAACATGGCGGCACCCATTACTAGAGGGAGAAATAAACTATGCTTATGAAGTATGTTTGGTGTTCAATGTCCCTTTAATTGTGCGCATTATTTAACAAATTGTGAGCCAGTGTTAATTTTGACGGCAAGTTTCAATTTAGTCTTAGTTTTAGTCTTTTGACTAAAATGCCATTTTAGTTTTAGTTGTTTTAGTTTTAGTCATCTGAATTAATTTAGTTTTAGTCTAGTTTTAGTCGACTGAATCTCCAATACATTTTAGTCAACTAAATCTCCAGTAGATTTTAGTCAACTAAAATCTAAGGGGTTTAGTTAAAGTGTAATGCATTATTTTAGCATTTCTCTATCATTTGCAAACTGATTATATACTACAGTAGTAAACATAACACCTGTTAATATTTATGATATTAAGGTTTAAACATGCAATACAGACACAGATTTAGCCGTTTTGATATGTAACATCTTTATTAACCTTTTAAAGCCGTTATGCCGTTCCATTCCGTCATAATTAGACTGGGCTTTAAAGCCGTTATGACGGAATGGAACGTCATAACTAACGGCTGTCCTGAAGCCTTCTGTGCTTCAGGGATTTAATCGCGGTCTGGAGGGCGTTCCTAGGATTGTAGGGACGCCCCCCAGATGCGATCCAATAATTGAAATCTCGCGATCGTATGCACGATCGCGTAGTTTCAATTTGTCTACATCGGAACAGTTGTTCCGATGTAGGCACTTTAACCCTGTCACGAAAGGGTTAAACTTAAAATTAAATAAAACCAAGTTTCATAAACAAACAGAAGTGCAACTTTAAAATATAAAAAAAACAAAACTGTATTGGCTGTATTGCACATATTACCCAATATAAAAACTTTAACAGTTCTCTGTTAATAATTAAAACAAGTATCAAGTAACTCAACACAACAATAAGTTTATGCAGCTAGCACAGGCACAGCATAACTTAAACCCATACTCGTGGGTTATGCTTATTTCTATAGGAAGAATCAATTGAATGTTCACATATTCGAAAATGGTTCGGCAACGATATTAGCACTGCTCTAGAACTTCCAAACTCATTATATACTCCTGGAGTAAAGGTTTATTAACCTGTTTTTATTTATGGTATTAAGGTTTGAACATGCAATACAGATTTAACAGATTTAACTGTTGTGGTATATAACGTCTTTATCTTAAAATGTAATAAAATGAAGTTTCGTAAATTTTACAAAAGAGCAGTAATTGAATATGGATTGATTATAACAACTTGCATAAAATGTTTTTGTCAGCAAATTTTGATTTAGTTTTAGTCATAGTCTTTTGACTAAAATGTCATTTTGATTTAGTTTTAGTCATAGTCTTTTGACTAAAATGTCATTTTAGTTTTAGTCGTATTTTAGTCATTAGAATTTCTTTAGTTTTATAGTCATTTTAGTCTAGTTTTAGTCGACGAAATTAACACTGTTGTGAGCACAATAAGCAAATTGTGCACATGGTTTTGCAATTTTCTGTGCACGTTATATTGTTCTTATGATTGGTGAAATCTTGGGCACATTTTGCTAAATCCTACACACGATTTGTAAACTCATGAGCACATTTCTCCAGGGCTACATGTCTCTCACTCCCTCTTATTTATTTAGTATTAGAATCATGTTGCTGAACAATGCTGTTTATATATATATATATATATATATATATATATATATATATATATATATATATATATATATATATATATATATATATATATATATATATATATATATATATATATATATATATATGTATAAAAATGTCTGTTTCTGGTCTATTATGTCTATATTCACTTAAAATTGTGTGTGTTCATATTTATATAAATAAATGTTCATAAATCATATTGAATTATATTCCAAAACGATGAGAAAGTTAAAGGTATAATTTGCCCCTTTTGATTTTTTCTAACTTAAAGGGACAGTCAACCATAGAATTGTTATTGTTTTAAAAGATAGATAATCCCTTTATTACTCATTCCCCAGTTTTGCACAACCAACACAGTTATATTAATGTACTTTTTACCTTTGTGATTACCTTGTATCTAGGAACCTTCTTCCAGCCCCCTGATCACATGACTGTGACTGTTTATTATCTATTGTCTTAAATTTGGCATTGTATTGTGCTAGATCTTAAATAACTTTCTGTGCCTCAACACAGTGTTATCTATATAGCCCACGTGTACTTTCTGTCTCTTTGTGTTGAAAAGAGATTTAAAAAGCATGTGATAAGAGGCAGCCCTCAAAGGCTTAGAAATTAGCATATGAGCCTACCTATGTTTAGTGTAAACTAAGAATACCAAGAGAAAAAAGCAAATTTGATGATAAAAGTAAATTGGAAAGTCAATTAAAATTAAAAGTCCTATCTGAATAATGAAAGTTTAATTTATACTTGACTGTCCCTTTAAAGGGACATTAAACCCAAAAAAAATATTTCATGATTAAGACAGAAAATACAATTTCAAACAACATTCCAATTTACTTATTTTATCTAATTTGTTTAATTCTTCAGATATCCTTTGTTGAAGTAAATTGCAATGCACATGGGTGAGCCAATCATACAAGGCATCTTTGTGCAGCCACCAATTACCAGCTACATATTCATTTTCCTTGTATCAGTTTAAAGGAACTATTAAACACTATAGAATATAATAATCAACAAATTAATAGTTTCAAATTTAGTAACATTTTCTTTTCCCCTGCATCATGTGACAGCCCATCTTGCACATGCTCAGTAAGAGCTGGTACCTCACAAAGTGTGCATATAAAAAGATTGTGCACATTTAGATAATGGAAGTGAATTGAAAAGCTGTTTAAAATGACATGCTCTATCTGAATCATGAATGTTTAATTTTGACTTTAGTGTGTCTTTAAGAGGGTTAAAGCTTGCATATGGTGTACATTGTTAAGACGAGTTCCTGTTGTAGTCTACAGTTTGGTCAAGTATCATGGATGTTTTATACTTATATTATCTAAGGATGCAGCGAAACAGGTTCAATTACAGAGCAATAAAATTGTACGCACTTGTTATTTATTTGTGCATGCAGTTTAATTAACTAATTAAGAAAATATCTTCACAATTTATTAAATCATTGGCATGATTTGCTAAAACGTGTGCATGAATTGATAAAACATGCGCATGATTTGCTAAAACGTGTGCACGATTTGATAAAACCTGCAAACTGTGCACAGTATATCGACTTTCTGATTGGCTGAGATGTCGCCATCTTTCTCCTGTCTCTCATATTGAATCCTTTTCTTTTGTGAACCTAGACTGTTGTCTCTCTGAACCGCGCTGGTAATTGACTGTGTCATTTCTTTGTAGAGTACTGAAGTACAGTGAGCAGTATTACTCACATGACCCCATTATGTCTGGATGTCTGCCAAGCAACCCCTGGATTACAGATGACACAATGTTTTGGGAGCTCAATGCTAAACTGTAAGTTTTCTATTAGTATCACTAGTTATATTGTAATATTTATTTGTTTACATAGAGGCACAGGTCATTGGCATAACAACAAACATCGAGTAACCCAGCAAAATATGTTAAAGGGACAGTCTGCTCTAGAATTGTTATTGTTTAAAAAGATAGATAATAACTTTATTACCCATTCCCCAGTTTTGCATAACCAACACTGTTATATTAATATACTTTTTACCTCTGTGATTACCTTGTATCTAAGCCTCTGCAGACTACCCCCTTATTTCATTTCTTTTGACAGACTTGCATTTTAGTCAATCAGTCCCCTCTCATAAGTAACTCTACGGGCGTCAATACAATGTTATCTGGCACACAAGAACTAACGCTGTCAAAATGCACTGAGATAAGAGGCGGCCTTCAAGGGCTTAGAAATGAGCATATGAGCCTACCTAGGTTTACCTTCAACAAAGATTACCAAGAGAACAAAGAAAATTTGATGATAAAAGTATAATGGAAAGTTGTTTAAAATTGCATGCCCTATCTGAATCATGAAAGTTTAATTTTGACTAGACTGTACCTTTAAGTACACTTTCCTTATGATCTTTTTAGCAAATCCACTCAACAGAGAGCAGCAAATACATATTTCATATCATAAAAACTTTAAAAACAGGCATAAAAAAATATAGCTATTATAAACTTATCACACAATATAAATAGCAAACAAATATAAACTTAGGGATAGAACTAACTTGGAAGAGTTTTCTTTTTTTAATATGACTATGTTCACTTCTCAGCAAAAGAGAAAGTTCCGTACCAGCTGCAAATGCACCTCCAGTGCATCAATATATCACACAAAGGGATCACCAAATGGGACAAACCCACCCCTCAGGTGCAGATGCAAAATGGAAAAAGAAGGCTACAAATAAGTGACCAGTATCACAAGCTCACTTAGATAATAATATAAGGATTTATGAAGTAATAATTAGACAATCAGATAAAAAGTTTTATTGTTAGATTGAAAAATAAGTAAATAATGAAAAAAAACTTACCTTTTAATTTTGACAGCAGCTCCAGCTTCCTCCACCCATTGCAAAGCCTCTTCCTGGGTCTAAAATGAGGAATCCGAGGAGGATGACCTATCCATCATATCTGACATCAGAAATAGCTTGCGACGACCGGAGGAAGCTGGAGCTGCTGTCAAGATTAAAAGGTGTTTTTTTTCACAACAGGAGTGAAATGTAAATTTTGATGAATTAAAGTGCCCCTGTTTTTAATCGAACTTTTAAAAACCGGGCACTTTAGCATCAAAATTTACATTCACTTTTACCCTTTGGCTGGGGTGTCATTACCTCCTCCTGGTGGCCAGGTTCTTATTTCCCAAAAGTAATGAATGCAGCTGTGGACTCTTTTCATCTGAAGAAAATAAAATTATCAGGTAAGCATAATTTAAGTTTTTTTTATCTCTGTGATTACCTTGTATCTAAGCCTCTGCAGACTTCCCCCTTATTTCAGTTCTTTTGACAAACTTGCATTTTAGCCAATCAGTGCTGACTCATAAATAACCCCATGAGAGATAGCACAATGTTATCTATATGGCATTCACAAACTAGCACTCTCTAGTTTTGAAAATGTATCAAATGCATTGATATAAGAGGCGACCTTCAAGGCCTTAGAAATTAGCATATGAGCCTACGTAGGTTTTAGCTTTCAACTAAGAATACCAAGAGAACAAAGCAAATTTGATGATAAAAGTGAATTGGAAAGTTGTTTAAAATGACATGCCCTATCTGAATCATGAAAGTTTAATTTTGCCTAGACTGTCCCTTTTAAGTTGTTTTTAAGAGGTTTGTTCTTTTTGGAATTTATGTTGAGCTATTTGACTGACAATATGAATGCCATCTGATAGGGTGTCAGGAAGTTTTAGTAGAGAATATAATATTCTATTGAATATACAATGATGAATTATTTCTGCACACATTGCTGCTGTTAGAATGAGAAATGATTCTTGTTGTTAGTGAGATTATTTTTCCTATTCCTTCCTGGATTTTCCAATATCCAAGAGTAAATGTTTATAACAAAAAGAGACATTTAGTTTTCTCTCAGTCATTCCGAGACAAACTCCTGGAATAGGTGTCAGACTATAGCTATATACAAGGAATGCTTTGAGTCATTTCTCTGATCCTAACCTGCTTCCTTGTCAAATTTCTCCTGCCTGCTGTGTTGAATACCTATATTTATCAATAAGTTATCTAGCCATTACATAAATAAATATATTTATAATTCATGACACGTGAGAAAGCTGCAGCAAAAAAATTTAAATTGTGTTTATAATTTCTTGGTAGATTTTAGTAAATCGTATTGAAAATAGTCCAGTGACCACTGCAGTGACTGTAATTACCTTAATAAATTGTCATCAAGAGAAGCCACATGTAAATAGGGGCCCATATGGGCTTTTGGGGTTATAATATAGATTAGAGAGGTCCCGTTGTGCAGTAAAGAAATAAAAGCACTTTTTTCTTGCAAGGTGTTCACTCTACAGTGATCACCTGATTATACAAACAAAATCCATATATTTTTTTTATAGAGGGACTTGTCTATTGGGAGATAAATGTTATTAGGGGTCTGTAGACATACAAATACTGCATATAGAGTAGTATTGCAAACCAGATCACTGTGTGTTGTCTTTATTTTTAAATGATCTGGTTTGTAGTAGTGCTCCAAGACCACCACCAATTAACAACAGATACTGTAACATTATATATAGGCTGACCATATTGCCGCTTTAAGAAGGAACACATATGAAAAATACATAGGTGAGCGTTCTTATACAAAACCATTTCTTTTAACAGCCCTGAAAACAGCCCTGACACATGTATTTTTCATATGTGTCCCATTTTAAAGCGGCAATATGGTCAGCCTAATTATATAGCTCTTTTCACTCTATATGGCCACATTTTATTTTTCCAGCTAAGGTATAGGTATTATTTTAGCAGACAGGTAACAAATTCTGTGTTACTTATTGTACAATTATTAAAAAACATCATACTTTACACATTGTTATGGTAATAAAATAATTATACAGTACAATATTACACACAAAATTTGAATGCTAAAATAGTTCATAATGATGTACCAGATTTCATACTGAAATGTCCTAAATCTAGAATAGTATTCACATCTCAGATTCCATAAACGCACATAAGACTCAATTGTTTTCTTTCATGATTCAGATAAAGAATAACCTTTTAAAGAAAGTTATAGTTTACATCTTCTATTATCTAAATTGCTTCATTCTCTTGATATCCTTTGCTGAACAAACAACAATGCATATAGGTGAGCCAACAACATGAGGCGTATATGTGCAGGCACCAATCAGCAGCTCTCGAGCCTACCTAGGTATGCTTTTCAACAAGGGATAGCAAGTGAACAAAACAAATTAGATAAATGAAGTACATTTGGAAGTTGTTTAAAATTGCATGTTCTATCTGAATCATGAAAGAAAAAAAAATGTGATTCATGTCCCTTTAAGAATAATGTAAATGCTAGATTTATAAGAATCTTTTTAAAGATCCTTAATCCGATGACTGTCTTGTAAACAAGAGGTTTAAATGTCTTTAAAAAACCTAGCAAAATTAAGTTGCAAAAAGTACATTTATTCCAAAGTAAAAATAAACCAAATATAATGAAAATTCTGCACTTTCCCAACTAATTTTTGAATGTGTGCTTAAAGGTACACTCTAGTCAAAATTAAACTTTCATGATTCAGATAGGGCATGCAATTTTAAACAACTTTCCAATTTACTTTTATCTTAAAATTTGCTTTAATCTCTTGGTATTCTTAGTTGAAAGCTAAACCTAGGTAGGCTCATATGTTAATTTCTCTTATCTCTGTGCATTTTGACAGTTTTTCACGCTAGGCAGTGCTTATTCGTGTGTGTCATATAGATAACATTGAGCTCACTCCTATGGCGTTATTTATGAGTTAGTACTGATGGGCGAAAACGCAAGTCTGTCAAAAGAACTGAAATAAAGGGGCAGTCTGCAGAGGCTTAGATACAAGCTAATCAAAGAGGTAAATGTATATTAATATAACTGCGTTGGTTATGCAAAACTGGGGAATGGGTATTAAAGGGATTATCTATCTTTTTAAACAATACAAATTCTGGAGTGGACTGTCCCTTTAAACATCATTGGTAAAGATGTGTCATATTTTCCTACTTGTGTTTAATGCACAAGGGTTTGAGTTTTACATTCTCATTAAAGGGGCACAAAATTTTAAATTAAACTTTTATTGTGCATATAGACCATGCAAATGTAAAAAACTATTCTCAAATTTACTATGCTCTCTTGGTGTTCTCTGTTGAAAATCCTACTTGGATAGTACTCAGGAGCTAGCTGGTGATTACTGGCTACACACACACCTGTCTCTTGTCATTGCCTCAACAGATGTGTTTAGATAGCTCCCAGAAGTGCATTGCTGCTCTAGAGCTAACTGAAACTACGTATTTAACCCCTTTGCAGGTTAATCGCTCATCTTATGAGTTATGTGTTGTGCATTTTAGCACAACCTGAGACTTGAAGTTAATCGTTAGTGCTAGAATTAATGTATAACATGTAAAACTTAACAGATATTACACTAATATATATATATATATATATATATATATATATATATACATACACATACACACACACATATTGATATTAAAGGGATATGAAACCCAAATCTTTTCTTTTGTGACTCAGACAGAGTGCACTATTTAAAAAAAGTTTCCAATGTACTTCTATTATCAAACTTGCTTCATTCCTGTGCTATTCTGTGTTGAAGAGATACCTAGATAGGCATCTGGAGCACTACATGGTAGGGAATAGTGCTATTGCATTGTCTTCTTATCATGCATTTGTTGATTATGCAAACCTACTGTATTGACTGGTCCTTTAAAGGGACACTAAACCCAACTTTTTCTTCCATGATTCAGATAGAGCATGCAATTTTAAGCAACTTTCTAGATTACTCCTATTATCAAAAAACTTTCCGTTCTCTTGCTATCTTTATTTGAAAAGCAAGAATGTAAGCTTAGGAGCCAGTCTATTTTTGGTTCAGCACCTAGGTTGCGCTTGCTGATTAGTGGCTAAATGTAACCACCAATCAGAAAGTGCTATCAAGGGTTCTGAACCAAAAATGGGCCGTCTCCTTAGCTTAGATTCCTGCTTTTTTCAAATATAGATAGCAAAAGAACAAAGAAAAATTGATAATAGGAGTAAATTGGAAAGTTGCTTAAAATTGCATGCTCTATCTGAATCATAAAAGAAAAAATGTGGGGGTAGTATCCCTTTAAGTTTTGAAAGAATGCCAGAGAGTGCTTCCTGCTTTGTTAAAGGGACACTGAACCCAATTTTTTTTCTTTCGTGATTCAGATAGAGCATGCAATTTCTCCAACATAGGTGTGTCCGGTCCACGGCGTCATCCTTACTTGTGGGATATTCTCTTCCCCAACAGGAAATGGCAAAGAGCCCAGCAAAGCTGGTCACATGATCCCTCCTAGGCTCCGCCTTCCCCAGTCATTCTCTTTGCCGTTGCACAGGCAACATCTCCACGGAGATGGCTTAGAGTTTTTTGGTGTTTAAATGTAGTTTTTATTCTTCAATCAAGAG
Organism: Bombina bombina; assembly: GCF_027579735.1. Classification (NCBI taxonomy): domain Eukaryota; kingdom Metazoa; phylum Chordata; class Amphibia; order Anura; family Bombinatoridae; genus Bombina; species Bombina bombina. The sequence goes on from NC_069499.1 coordinate 1,498,106,667, forward strand.
TTTGTTATTTTAAAATAGTGCTGGTATGTACTATTTACTCTGAAACAGAAAGAGATGAAGATTTCTGTTTGTAAGAGGAAAATGATTTTAGCAACCGTTACTAAAATCGATGGCTGTTTCCACACAGGACTGTTGAGAGGAATTAACTTCAGTTGGGGGAAACAGTGAGCAGACTTTTGCTGCTTGAGGTATGACACATTTCTAACAAGACTTGGTAATGCTGGAAGCTGTCATTTTCCCTATGGGATCCGGTAAGCCATTTTTATTAAATAAGAATAAAGGGCTTCACAAGGGCTTTAAAGACTGGTAGACATTTTTCTGGGCTAAAACGATTGATTTATAAGCATTTTTAATAGTTTATAGCTTTGAGGAGTTATTTTATTCTTGGGAATTATGTTAAAGAAACGGCAGGCACTGTATTGGACACCTTTTTCACTGGGGGCCTTCTCTAATCATAGGCAGAGCCTCATTTTCGCGCCACTAATGCGCAGTTGTTTTTGGGAAGCAAGGCATGCAGATGCATGTGTGAGGAGCTCAGATACATAGAAAAAGCTTTCTGAAGGCGTCATTTGGTATCGTATTCCCCTCTGGGCTTGGTTGGGTCTCAGCAAAGCAGATACCAGGGACTGTATAGGGGTTAAATATAAAAACGGCTCTGGTTCCGTTATTTTAAGAGTTAAAGCTTTCAAATTTGGTGTGCAATACTTTTAAGGCTTTAAGACACTGTGGTGAAATTTTGGTGAATTTTGAACAATTCCTTCATACCTTTTCACATATTCAGTAATAAAGTGTGTTCAGTTTAAAAATTAAAGTGACCGTAACGGTTTTATTTTAAAACGTTTTTTGTACTTTGTTATCAAGTTTATGCCTGTTTAACATGTCTGAACTATCAGATAGACTATGTTCTGTATGTGAGGAAGCCAAGGTTCCTTCTCATTTAAATAGATGTGATGTATGTGACAAACAATTTAGAGAAAATGATGCCCAAGATGATTCCTCAAGTGAGGGGAGTAAGCATGGTACTGCATCATCCCCTCCTTCGTCTACGCCAGTCTTGCCCACACAGGAGGCCCCTAGTACATCTAGTGCGCCAATACTCCTTACTATGCAACAATTAACGGCTGTAATGGATAATTCTATCAAAAACATTTTAGCCAAAATGCCCACTTATCAGCGAAAGCGCGACTGCTCTGTTTTAGAAAATACTGAAGAGCATGAGGACGCTGATGATAATGGTTCTGACATGCCCCTACACCAGTCTGAGGGGGCCAGGGAGGTTTTGTCTGAGGGAGAAATTTCAGATTCAGGGAAAATTTCTCAACAAGCTGAACCTGATGTGATTACATTCAAATTTAAATTGGAACATCTCCGCGCTCTGCTTAAGGAGGTGTTGTCTACTCTGGATGATTGTGACAATTTGGTCATTCCAGAGAAATTATGTAAGATGGACAAGTTCCTAGAGGTCCCGGGGCCCCCCGAAGCTTTTCCTATACCCAAGCGGGTGGCGGACATTGTAAACTAAGAATGGGAAAGGCCCGGCATACCTTTTGTCCCTCCCCCTATATTTAAGAAATTGTTTCCTATGGTCGACCCCAGAAAGGACTTATGGCAGACAGTCCCCAAGGTCGAGGGGGCGGTTTCTACTCTAAACAAACGCACTACTATCCCTATAGAAGATAGTTGTGCTTTCAAAGATCCTATGGATAAAAAATTAGAGGGTTTGCTTAAAAAGATGTTTGTTCAGCAAGGTTACCTTCTACAACCAATTTCATGCATTGTTCCTGTCACTACAGCAGCGTGTTTCTGGTTCGATGAACTAGAAAAGTCGCTCGATAAAGATTCTTCTTATGAGGAGATTATGGACAGAGTTCACGCTCTTAAATTGGCTAACTCTTTTACTTTAGACGCCACTTTGCAATTAGCTAGATTAGCGGCGAAAAATTCAGGGTTTGCTATTGTGGCGCGCAGAGCGCTTTGGCTAAAATCTTGGTCAGCGGATGCGTCTTCCAAGAACAAATTGCTTAACATACCTTTCAAGGGGAAAACGCTGTTTGGCCCTGACTTGAAAGAGATTATTTCAGATATCACTGGGGGTAAGGGCCACGCCCTTCCTCAGGATAGGTCTTTTAAGGCTAAAAATAAACCAAATTTTCGTCCCTTTCGCAGAAACGGACCAGCCTCAAGTTCTACATCCTCTAAGCAAGAGGGTAATACTTCTCAAACCAAGCCAGCCTGGAGGCCAATGCAAGGCTGGAACAAAGGTAAGCAGGCCAAGAAACCTGCCACTGCTACCAAGACAGCATGAGATGTTGGCCCCCGATCCGGGACCGGATCTGGTGGGGGGCAGACTTTCTCTCTTCGCTCAGGCTTGGGCAAGAGATGTGCTGGATCCTTGGGCGCTAGAAATAGTCTCCCAAGGTTATCTTCTGGAATTCAAGGAGCTACCCCCAAGGGGGAGGTTCCACAGGTCTCAATTGTCTTCAGACCACATAAAAAGACAGGCATTCTTACATTGTGTAGAAGACCTGTTAAAAATGGGAGTGATTCATCCGGTTCCATTAGGAGAACAAGGGATGGGATTCTACTCCAATCTGTTCATAGTTCCCAAAAAAGAGGGAACATTCAGACCAATCTTAGATCTCAAGATCCTAAACAAATTTCTCAAGATTCCATCGTTCAAAATGGAAACCATTCAGACAATTCTTCCTACCATCCAGGAAGGTCAATTCATGACCACGGTGGATTTAAAGGATGCGTATCTACATGTTCCTATCCACAAGGAACATCATCGGTTCCTAAGGTTCGCCTTTCTGGACAAGCATTACCAGTTTGTGGCACTTCCATTCGGATTAGCCACTGCTCCAAGAATTTTCACAAAGGTACTAGGGTCCCTTCTAGCGGTGCTAAGACCAAGGGGCATTGCAGTAGTACCTTACTTGGACGACATACTGATTCAAGCGTCGTCTCTACCACAAGCAAAGGCTCATACGGACATAGTCCTGGCCTTTCTCAGATCTCACGGGTGGAAAGTGAACGTAGAAAAAAGTTCTCTATCTCCGTCAACAAGAGTTCCCTTCTTGGGAACAATAATAGACTCCTTAGAAATGAGGATTTTTCTGACAGAGGCCAGAAAATCAAAACTTCTAAGCTCTTGTCAAGTACTTCATTCTGTTCTTCTTCCTTCCATAGCGCAGTGCATGGAAGTAATAGGTTTGATGGTCGCGGCAATGGACATAGTTCCTTTTGCGCGAATTCATCTAAGACCATTACAACTGTGCATGCTCAGTCAGTGGAATGGGGATTATACAGACTTGTCTCCGACGATACAAGTAGATCAGAGGACCAGAGATTCACTCCGTTGGTGGCTGACCCTGGACAACCTGTCACAAGGGATGAGCTTCCGCAGACCAGAGTGGGTCATTGTCACGACCGACGCCAGTCTGGTGGGCTGGGGCGCGGTCTGGGAACCCCTGAAAGCTCAGGGTCTTTGGTCTCGGGAAGAATCTCTTCTCCCGATAAATATTCTGGAACTGAGAGCGATATTCAATGCTCTCAAGGCTTGGCCTCAGCTAGCAAAGGCCGAATTCATACGGTTTCAATCAGACAACATGACGACTGTTGCGTATATCAACCATCAGGGGGGAACAAGGAGTTCCCTGGCGATGGAAGAAGTGACCAAAATAATTCAATGGGCGGAGACTCACTCCTGCCACTTGTCTGCAATCCACATCCCAGGAGTGGAAAATTGGGAAGCGGATTTTCTGAGTCGTCAGACATTTCATCCGGGGGAGTGGGAACTCCATCCGGAAATCTTTGCCCAAATAATTCAATTGTGGGGCATTCCAGACATGGATCTGATGGCGTCTCGTCAGAACTTCAAGGTTCCTTGCTACGGGTCCAGATCCAGGGATCCCAAGGCGACTCTAGTGGATGCACTAGTAGCACCTTGGAGCTTCAACCTAGCTTATGTGTTCCCACCGTTTCCTCTCATTCCCAGGCTGGTAGCCAGGATCAAACAGGAGAGGGTATCGGTGATCTTGATAGCTCCTGCGTGGCCACGCAGGACTTGGTATGCAGATCTGGTGAATATGTCATCGGCTCCACCATGGAAGCTACCTTTGAGACAGGACCTTCTTGTTCAAGGTCCGTTCGAACATCCGAATCTGGCCTCACTCCAACTGACTGCTTGGAGATTGAACGCTTGATTTTATCAAAGCGAGGGTTCTCAGATTCTGTCATTGATACTCTTGTTCAGGCCAGAAAGCCTGTAACTAGAAAAATCTACCATAAAATATGGAAAAAATATATCTGTTGGTGTGAATCTAAAGGATTCCCATGGAACAAGATAAAAATTCCTAAGATTCTATCCTTTCTTCAAGAAGGTTTGGAGAAAGGATTATCTGCAAGTTCTTTGAAGGGACAGATTTCTGCTTTATCTGTTTTACTTCACAAAAAGCTGGCGGCTGTGCCAGATGTTCAAGCTTTTGTTCAGGCTCTGGTTAGAATCAAGCCTGTTTACAAACCTTTGACTCCTCCTTGGAGTCTCAATTTAGTTCTTTCAGTTCTTCAGGGGGTTCCGTTTGAACCCCTACATTCCGTTGATATCAAGTTATTATCTTGGAAAGTTTTGTTTTTGGTTGCAATTTCTTCTGCTAGAAGAGTTTCAGAGTTATCTGCTCTGCAGTGTTCTCCTCCTTATCTGGTGTTCCATGCAGATAAGGTGGTTTTGCGTACTAAACCTGGTTTTCTTCCGAAAGTTGTTTCTAACAAAAATATTAACCAGGAGATAGTCGTGCCTTCTTTGTGTCCGAATCCAGTTTCAAAGAAGGAACGTTTGTTGCACAATTTGGATGTAGTTCGTGCTCTAAAATTCTATTTAGAGGCTACAAAGGATTTCAGACAAACATCTTCCTTGTTTGTTGTTTATTCTGGTAAAAGGAGAGGTCAAAAAGCAACTTCTACCTTTCTCTCTTTTTGGCTTAAAAGCATCATCAGATTGGCTTATGAGACTGCCGGACGGCAGCCTCCTGATAGAATCACAGCTCATTCCACTAGGGCCGTGGCTTCCACATGGGCCTTCAAGAACGAGGCTTCTGTTGATCAGATATGTAAGGCAGCGACTTGGTCTTCACTGCACACTTTTACCAAATTTTACAAATTTGATACTTTTGCTTCTTCTGAAGCTATTTTTGGGAGAAAGGTTTTGCAAGCCGTGGTGCCTTCCATCTAGGTGACCTGATTTGCTCCCTCCCATCATCCGTGTCCTAAAGCTTTGGTATTGGTTCCCACAAGTAAGGATGACGCTGTGGACCGGACACACCTATGTTGGAGAAAACAGAATTTATGTTTACCTGATAAATTACTTTCTCCAACGGTGTGTCCGGTCCACGGCCCGCCCTGGTTTTTTTAATCAGGTCTGATGATTTATTTTCTCTAACTACAGTCACCACGGTATCATATGATTTCTCCTATGCAAATATTCCTCCTTTACGTCGGTCGAATGACTGGGGAAGGCGGAGCCTAGGAGGGATCATGTGACCAGCTTTGCTGGGCTCTTTGCCATTTCCTGTTGGGGAATAGAATATCCCACAAGTAAGGATGACGCCGTGGACCGGACACACCGTTGGAGAAAGTAATTTATCAGGTAAACATAAATTCTGTTTTTAAGTAACTTTCTAATTTACTCCTATTACCATTCTTTCTTTGTTCTCTTGCTATCTTTATTTGAAAAAGAAGGCATCTAAGCTAAGGAGCCAACCAATTTTTGGTTTAGACCCTGGACAGCACTTGTTTATTGGTGGGTGAGTTTATCCACCAATCAGCAAGAACAACCCAGGTTGTTCACCAAAAATGGGCCGGCATCTAAACTTACATTCTTGCTTTTCAAATAAAGATACCAAGAGAATCAAGAACATTTGATAATAGGAGTAAATTAGAAAGTTGCTTAAAATTGCATGCTCTATCTCAATCACGAAATAAAAAATTTGGGTTCAGTTTCCCTTTAAATATTGTCTATTTTCTGAATGCACCTTGGGCGGTTGAAATACAATGTTACTGGGAGTGCTGGCCAATTGAATTATATATATACACACTCACTGGATTTGAAACAAAAATAATTGTATTTTGATCCTCAGTGATTGAAAAAATGAATATACACTGCTCAAGATTTGACTTTTTTCTACAATATTATTCTGCTTCTTGTTTTTTTTTAGTGTGGAAGTACCAACAAAGCTTCGTGTGGAGAGGTGGGCATTTAATTTCAGTGAGCTGATTCGGGATCCCAAGGGGAGGCAGAGTTTCCAGCTGTTCCTGAAAAAAGAATTCAGCGGTAGGATTACAGATCTCAGCCCCTGAGGTGCTTGAGGGGGAATGCGCAGACTAATGTGTTGCAAGGATGTTTGTTATCATACAGCAATATAATGGGCAACGGTTAAAGTCTTATAGGGACATAAAACTGAAAAAATAATGATCACCAATTATAATACCTATAAAAGTGATAGTAAACTGTACCATAACTGACTGGTGCCAAATGTTTCCTTTGTTAGTGTATAATCAAAATATATTTAGTTTTGTTTTTAATGTAATAATTTTCCTGCTGTCAATCAGGGTCGTTCCGCCTCCCCCTCCATGGATGTTTCAAGCACTGTGGTGACGTGACAGCAGTACCATCCGCTACAGTTTACTATGTCTAAACTACAAAGGTTTACAATGGCACTACTGTGGCAGTCCCCACAAATAATGAGTCAATTAGCGTCCTACTTGTTGCATTTAAATTTTGCCACAAGTGGGATAGATTATGTTTATGAACTGTGGGTTGGTGCTCTGCATTGATTAGAACTATAGCAAGAAAGAAGTGGATAGAAGATCCACTGACAGAATGCAGCTAGCACTCTATGCCTAGGCTGAAGAGGCGTGTGATCCGGATATTATTAAAACATAACTTTTATTAATTTGTTGATTAAAATACGCACAAACAAACATACATATATTAAAATAACCACTCTGTTGTGTATTTCTATATACAGGTGATGGCTGAATATTTTTAATATAGGCCTAAGGTATTGGATGCCATCACCTATAGAGATATATTAAATAAATAAGATTTAGTAAATTGGGGGACTCCTTCTCGTCACCTGTGATCAAATAAATGTAATGTGGGGAGACAGTGTTGACTTGCTAATAGTACGTAACTCCAATGTCTATTGCGATAATGCTCAGTCTAAATTCTCCTTCCCTTACATATATCTGTGGGTTCGTGTTATGGTGTACACAATGTCTTGCACAGTGGGTTTTATAAAGAAACCGATATTTGTTCTTGTAATAGGCTACAAATCATGATTGATCATTCTGGGAGTCTTTGAATACCTAGCCGTTAGACACCTTCAATAAAAATTGCTTATATTAGCGCCTGTACTGTTCAGTCAGAAGTGAATCTTGTGATCCAAACGTGTGTCCAGGCTAAATTAATGTAATATCTGGTGTTATATGATAGAGACAATCTGGACAATTTATATGTCAATTGTGCCTTTTCAATAAATGGTACTTAGTAATATGTTATCTCGTCCCTTACCAGGATTGCGGTATACGTCTTGTACCAATCTAATGTATCATCACCATCAATGTATTAATATCAGGATAGAAGAAATATTTTACGTAAGGGGAGAACCTCCATCCTTTAAGTTACATAGACAAAGAAAAGACATTGTTAGTAAACGGAATATCCCTAAACACATTGGAATGCACCACTGTGTTAGTATCAGGAGAGAATATTTTATTTAAGGGGAGAACTGCTAATTTTGAAGGCATATAGAAATAAATTCTACAGCCTACTTAACAGATAAAATAGTGATTAATATCTGATATACCCACTTCGATACACCAGCACTCCCTAAAGCGTAAGCACAACATAACATGAGGGTGTAACACTTTAACTATCGCAACTATAGCATTATATCTAGATATATATGTAAACTATTCAGAAATTTTCTGTTAAATGAACTCTATTTTCATATAGCTTTTCTGAAAGACTAAGTACTTAAGAAAATCAAACAGGATCTGTTATTAACACATCACTAAACAGCTAAAATCACAGGAGTGAAACTAACAGATTGACTCAGATTAATACCGCGATAGAAACTGAGATTGAAACTATCAGATAGTTACGGACAGAATACTGTGATCACATAAAACATAGTACACCTTTATTTTTGTGTCTCTTAGAATTATTAAAACACAAAAGGACCCTCCTATTGAGATATTGACATAATTAGCATATGTGAACTATTGATGTTAAATTTTACAAACGGCGTACACAAAGCATAGGGACCTTCTCCTTATCAGTACTAACCTAGTTAAGGAATAGTAGCATTGATGTACAACGTATAAACCTGTGTGCATAAACAGGACAATATTATATGATTGAGGAGTCTAGTAAATGTCCAATCGAATCAACTCTATGTAATAAAGATAAAAACTCATAACCTGTGTATATAAACAGGAATATAACATTAGATTGGTACAAGACGTATACCGCAATCCTGGTAAGGGACGAGATAACATATTACTAAGTACCATTTATTGAAAAGGCACAATTGACATATAAATTGTCCAGATTGTCTCTATCATATAACACCAGATATTACATTAATTTAGCCTGGACACACGTTTGGATCACAAGATTCACTTCTGACTGAACAGTACAGGCGCTAATATAAGCAATTTTTATTGAAGGTGTCTAACGGCTAGGTATTCAAAGACTCCCAGAATGATCAATCATGATTTGTAGCCTATTACAAGAACAAATATCGGTTTCTTTATAAAACCCACTGTGCAAGACATTGTGTACACCATAACACGAACCCACAGATATATGTAAGGGAAGGAGAATTTAGACTGAGCATTATCGTAATAGACATTGGAGTTACGTACTATTAGCAAGTCAACACTGTCTCCCCACATTACATTTATTTGATCACAGGTGACGAGAAGGAGTCCCCCAATTTACTAAATCTTATTTATTTAATATATCTCTATAGGTGATGGCATCCAATACCTTAGGCCTATATTAAAAATATTCAGCCATCACCTGTATATAGAAATACACAACAGAGTGGTTATTTTAATATATGTATGTTTGTTTGTGCGTATTTTAATCAACAAATTAATAAAAGTTACAGTTTACTATGTGTAGGGGGCTCCCATCCGCTTTACTCATTAGCATATGCGCGCACCTGTGCCCATTATGATTAGTGCATGAGCACTCGTCATAGAACTCACACTTCATAAAAATAAATAGAATAGTGAGAGTTAATTTTGTGCGATGATTGTAGAAATCATAGGTCTAATGTGATTAGCTAAACTACATCATCATTAAGAAGAATACTACGCATGCGTTTAAAGGGATAGGAAAGTCAAAATTAAATTTGCATGATTCAGAGTATGTAATTTTAAGACACTTTTAAATTCAATTCTATTTTAAAATTTGCTTCATTCTCTTGGTATCTCTTGTTGGAAAAAGAATACGCACATATCCTACTCTAGTGGGAGCTAGCTGCCGATTGGTGCTTGCAAACTTAAGTCTCTTGTGATTGACTAACTAGATGTGATCAGCTAGCTGCCAGTAGTGCAATGCTGTTCTTTCAGCAAAGGATATAAAGAAAATGAAGCAAATTTGACAATAGAAGTAAATTGGAAAGTTTAAAATTGTATAGTCTATTCAAATCATGAAAGAAAATGTTCCGGTTTTCAGTCCCTTTAAGTCTTTCCTATTCATTATAGCGAGTAGTATAACAACGCTGTGGATTGCAGTGTATGACGGGGGGAAAAAACGGCTGCATAAAGGGGGCTGGATGTGGAGCGCAACTTGCAATCACAAAGATGGTTGATGAAAACGCTATCCGACTTAAGTAACAATGAATAAAAAAAAGATTAGATGAATTTTGAGTAGCTCTACATATTAGGAGGAAGTTGTAGCTCTGTTAGTGGGTAGTGGCAGGCTTTTACTAGTATGAACACAAAATGTAGTTTTATTCAAGAATGGAATATTAATTCAAACAAATTCACAAAACAACTCTAATTCTCAACTATTAAAATTGACTCTTTTAGATGAAACAATGGGAAAAATGTCCCTTTAAGAAAGTTTAAGATATATTTAATTTGATTCTGTAAGGTTTTGGAACATATAAAATATGAGCTAGTCTCAAAATACCAATGAGATGTTACTCTCATTAGAGCAAACATCAGAATGTTGCAGTGTATTGAACTACCATTTTTTTATAGCTTTTTCATATTAAAGATACACTGTAAAAATTAGGAAGTACCTATCAGACAATGAGCATTGCTAGGAGGTGCATTGTTGATACTATATACTGTATTGGTGTCAATTTAAATTTATGTGTAACTGTTGCTCTTTCTTAGGAAATATAGAAATTTTTCAGTAAAGGTCTAAATGGAAAAATTGAGAGCTCTAAAAAAAAAAGGTCACCCCAGGATAAATAAATAGTTACATGAGGCTTTATCTTTCAACATTAAAGGCACATTAAGCATTAAATACATGATAGATAGAATGAGAAATTCAAATAAAAGATTAGTTTGAGAATAACATGTAGGTTTATTTTTTAAAGTTTCATTAGCTGTTTAGATATTTACAAAATAAGTGTAAAGTGTTAGTGTTTATAAAACAATGGGAGCTGCCATGTTGTAACTTAGGTTACCTTCTCTGCTGTGGCCAATTAGAGACTGTTATAAATAGGTCACTAGAGTGTGCAGCCAATGGCTGTGTGGCATATAACAGTGTTCTGCACTTCTATTTCTAACAGGAACTGAAAAGCTCAACATTTCAGAAAGGAATTACAGGAAAGGGGGACAAAATAAATAATGAAAATATAATGTAGTTATTTTTATATATACTATTTATCATTTTATATTACCATCTCAAAGTGTTTAATGTCCCTTTAATAATCCCCAGTATTCAGTTATCATTGTAACATACTGTATTTTAGTTTTGATTAAAAAGTATTTTTAATCATGAGTGAGTATCATAGGTTAATATTTATCTACTATCTGTATGTAAGGCCTGGCATTTTTCTTCTACCCTATTGGGTTTAAAGGGATATTAAGCAAAAACTTTTCAATCCCCTATATAATAATTAAGGAAAATAAAACATTGCAGTATATAATTATTTATTTTGCCTGATTTTGCTTTACAATACCTCTGAAAATTCCACTCCAGACAGTCTGGAGTGAATCAATTACTATAACATTTAACTAACTCTGCAACAGGCTACACAGTGATCATTTTGGTCCGATCACAAGCTAATTTACATCTACCTAAATGGCAAAGGCAGAGAGGATGCTGGGAGCATTCACTGCACTATGCTTTTTTAAAGGTATGTTTCCCCTTTGTTGGTAAAACCCTTGTAAATTGTATTAAAGGACCACTAAATACAATGTAATTTGTAAACTGACAAATTCACAATAAAAAGGCAACGCAATAGCACGTACTATGAATTTGAAATAAGCAGTAGAATATTTTATGTAAAATTCCAAAGTTAATCCAGTTTTCCCTTCCTCTGTAACATGTGATAGTCATTATAGCCAATCACAAAATGCATATACATATATACTGTGCACTTTAGCACATGCTCAGTAGAAGCTGGAGCCTCAGAAAGTGCATATAAAAATAATGTGCATGTTTTGATAATGACAGTATATTGGAAAGTTTTTTTTAAAAATTGCATGCTTTATTTGAATCATGAAACTTTAATTTTCACTTTAGTGGCCCTTTAACAAATTGACAGTGGGTAATCAGTTATCATGCTACTGTAGTTGTACCTGGCTGTTTAATTTCCTTTTAAATTTACTCCTAATTTTATTTAACCTCTATCTTAGGTGAGAACATGAGTTTCTGGGAGGCCTGTGAGGACCTGAAATATGGGGATCAGTCCAAGGTGAAGGAGAAAGCAGAGGAGATTTACAAGTAAGTATGAAGAGGTGAATTAAACGTCCCTGGCTTTTTACCATAGTGTGATTATAAGAGATCCTTATAGGTCTGTATGTCTAACAGCAGATCGGAAAACCCAATCCCAGGAAATACAGCACTCCTTACCCCACGTAAGGAATTAGGGATCCAGACCATATCACAGCTCCCTATAAGACTTCTGACATTGCTATACAGTCCTTATACACCGTATACACCTTATAAACCATAATTAATTATAGTACTGGGCTACATGAGGAACTCCAGTATTTGCGCACCCTCTGCTTAGCTCATTATAGGCTTAGCGCTCAAGGCGATATCTGAAATTAATTTTTCTGTGTGCTCCCATAGAAATTTATTATATGAGGGATTTAGCGCACACCCGCGCTATCCAACATGCAGATGATATTGCGCAGTAGACTATTGCTCAAGCGGTAAAACATAACTTTTGACTTATGAGCACAAAAGTAGAACTATTAATTGCGCTGCAGTGATATTAATGCACAAGTTCTAATATTTTTTGCTCCACTTGTAATCTAAAACAAGATGTTTAATTATGTCTAGTAAAACAACTGTACAATATACTTTCATTATACAACTGGTGGGTGGAGTTTAGCTTTTGGAAAACAATTGCAGCAAACAATGTGTTTTAAAAAAATAAAAATAATTATATTTACAATTGGCTATGTTATTCTATAACAAATGAAATGTCTTGTAATTACAAAGTTGTCTCTTTTAACCCTTTAACTGCGGGTGGCAACCATGTGTTGTCATCTGGGGGGGGGAGCGTTTCGGAGCAGATCACTCCCACTCTGCAGCTAAAGGCCTGTACGAAGGTGCCAAGGTCTCTGCATATGTCACTTTGCATGGACGTGCAGATGTCATCAACATAGAGACCAGGAAGTGGATAGAAGAACTTAAGGGATCTGGATGTGGGGGTTAAAGGGACACTGAACCCAAATTGTTTCTTTTGTGATTCAGATAGAGCATGCGATTTTAAGCAACTTTCTAATTTACTCCTATTATCAATTTTTCTTCGTTCTCTTGCAATCTTTATTTGAAAAAGAATACATCTAAGCTTTTCTTTGGTTCAGTACTCTGCACAGCACTTTTTTATTGGTGGATGAATTTATCCACCAATCAGCAAGGACAACCCAGGTTGTTCACCAAAAATGGGCCGGCATCTAAACTTACATTCTTGCATTTCAAATAAAGATAACAAGAGAATGAAGAAAATTTGATAATCAGAGTAAATTAGAAATTTGCTTAAAATGTCATGCTCTATCTGAATCACAAAAGAAAAAATGTAGGTTCAGTGTCCCTTTAAGCTTACTTAATCCGTAGAGACCCCTAAGGCCATTCTTTCCAAGACCAATCGCCTGCTCTTGCAACTGGAGGAGACTTCGGCAGGTAGAATGCACACGTTTAAAATAAAGTAAAACACACGACAGCCCATGAAAAAGGCCTAGAGACCCCTAAGATCCCTTATTTTAAAATGTAAAAGCCCCTCTATAGGTTTTAATAGCCAGGTGATCACTACAGTAATAGTGATAACCTTGTGTGAATAAATGTGCATTTATTAGAGTAAAGGCTCATGGGAGCCCCTATGTGCAGATCAATGTTATATAACTGTGCAGTCTTTGACCCAAATCCTATACTTGTTTATACTGATAAGCTTGTTGTAATAGAACGCAATGTTCGCGCAAACCACTATTTTGTAGGCCTTGGTTAGCCTTGTCTACTCCAGTAACCAGTCTGGATTGGCTCCAACAAATAAGGCAAGTGGTAGGAGGAGTTTGGCTATTGAAAAAACAATTGCAGTAAGTAAGATGGATACAAAACATTTTCAAATTCACCCAGTATGTTAGCTTATTTCCATAGGATGATTTAATGCAGTGCAATGGTTAGACTATAGTGGAGAGAGAATTGTGGGGCATCCTTTTTTCTCGCACCCAGGCAATGCATTATTAGTGCAGTTCAATGACCTGACCCTGCTTAAAGGGATATGTAACACTTTAAGATTGTAATACAAAAGGTTCTCTCTCTCTCTCTCTCTCTCTCTCTCTTCTCTCTTTTTTTCTCTCTTTTTTTTCTCTCTTTTTTTTCTCTCTTTTTTTTCTCTCTTTTTTTTCTCTCTTTTTTTTCTCTTTTTTGTTTTTCTCTCTTTTTTTTCTCTCTTTTTCCAATCATGTACAGTACTTGTTTTCTAAAATAATATGCATTTATAGAAATATATATGCATATGTCCCTTTAACAACTGGTATAGACAGTGTATCTCAATCTTTTTCTAGCAAGTAACCCTACAGGAAAAACATTTTGCCCTAAGTACCCCCAACAGCAAAACGTAAAACAAATAGGAGGCAATTGTGCATACCCCAGAATCTGTGCAAAAAATAATGAATGCACAAGCCAATGAGTACCTATTAGCAAAGCTCCAGGTATCCACAGACGTATATGTACCACAGAATGAGAAGCAAGAATATATTGCATTCCATTTTAGGATACTTAAGATGTATTTCATTCTCTTGGTATGCTTTCTTGAAAAGCATACCTAGGCTCAGAAGCTGGAAGCTAGTTGGGGATTGGTGGCTACACACATATGCCTCTTGTTATTGGCTCACCAGATGTGTTCAGTTTGGTTCATTGCTACTGTGAAGTTGACTTTAACCGGGGTTAAAACATAGTTATATGCAAGCAACAGTACACATTATAGTATATTCTATTGTTTTTACTACACATTTACCACTGGCATTTGTTCCAGCCTTTTCTTTGCATATGCAGAGCTACAAAAAAGTTACTTTGTCCCTTTTGCGGTTTAATATAAAGTTGCATTAATTGCATCCTTAATCAGCTGTGGTACTTGTGACTTCAAACTTAGGCGATGACCCAATAAAAGATATTAATAACTTGTTCATTTTCAT